>NW_026728405.1:7500-64344 GCF_030684315.1 Stegostoma tigrinum
TTCTGAGGCAACGTCTCTTTGACAGAGTGTCAGCACCAAGGCAGACCCTCACTGTAATGGTGTCAGAATTAAAAGATTGTCATTTAGAGGGGCTAAGAAGTGGTGTTTCAGATCAGTCAGAGGGTGCCTCATTTTAATGCACTAAGACTTGACAGAATGCCTCATTGTCAGAGGGTCAGAACCAAGTCAGTGCCTCATTATCAGACACAGTCCAAAGAGAGGGCCTTGATGTCAGTAGATCTGTTATAAGGTGATACCTCATTGAAGGATCATTCTTGAGTGTGTGCCGCATTGTTCGTGGGTCAGTACGGAAGGAGTGCCTCAAAACTGAAGAGAGCCACGTAATTAGAGATTTGGTGCTGAGGTCAGTGCCTCATTGTTACATGGTTAGTTCTGAAGCAGGCTCACATTGCTAGAGGGTTAGTTCTGAGTGAGTATATGAGTTGCACACAGTAAATACTGAGTCAGTACCTCAATGCATTGGGTTCAGAGTTGATGGAGTACAACATGATCAGAAGTTCAGTCCTGAACGATTGCAGCTCTGTCAGAGGGTCAGAACTGAGGGGACAGTGCTTTACTGTCAGTGGATCAGTTCTGACACAGTACCTCATTGCTGGAGGGTCAGATCTGAATGAGTACCACATTGTCAGAAGGCCAGTACTCAGTCAGTGCCTCAAACAAAGAGTACCCATGCCAATAAACAGTAAATTAAATCTTAAAACACAGAGGATCCTGCAAACAAACGCTAAAACAGAGAGCCTCCTGGAAATAAACTCAAAAACACAGAATGCTCTGCAAATAAACTCAAAAACGCAGATGGCACTATAAATAAGACACAGAGCCCATTGTTTAAAAAAAACCCTGAAACAAAGATCCAACTGAAACAAAACCATGAAATGAAGATCCTCCTGTAAATAAATGCTAAAGCCCAGAGCTCACTGGAAATAAATCCTAAACTACACTGCTCACTGTAAATAAACCCTAAAGCAGAGAGCCTTCTGTAAATAAACCTTAGAATACAGCCTTTCTATGTAAACCTTAAATCACAGAGCTCTTTGTAAATAACCCGAAAACACAGGCCTCAATGTAAATAAACTCTAAAACAGAGACCCCCCCACCCCGCCAGTGTCGAAGCACTGCAACACAGAGCCCCCGGTAAATAAGCCATAAAGCACAGATCTACCCTGTAAATTAAGTCAAAAACATACAGGACACTGTAAAACACAGAGACCCCTACAATTGTACACTCAAATACTCAGACCACTTTAAAATGAACTCGAACACACATCCCCCAGGAAGTAGACAGGAAAAGACAGGGCTGAATAAAGCCGAAAACACAGCGCACCTCTTCATGCACCCGAATACTGAGCCGACCTGTAAACTATCTGTAAGACAGGGCCCTTCACAAATAAACCCTAAAAGACAGAGCTCGCGATAAATAAAGAGCGCCCTGTAAATAAACTCTAAAACACTGAGTAAAAACCCAAAGAACTGCGGATGTTGCAAATCAGAAAACAAATACAAAGTTGCTGCAAAAGCTCAGCAGGTCGGGCAGCATTTGTCAGCGGAAAAACAGAGCGAACCGGTTCCGGTTCGGTGACCCTTCCACAGAACCTCCCTCAGTTCTGCTGGGCTTTTCCAGAAACTTTGTTTTTGTTCCTGATTTGCAGCATCCGCAGTTATTTCAGTTTTCAATTCACCAGGCAGTCAGTAACATCAAATGGTTGTGTATCACATATTTACCAGTCAGACTCAAACACGCCGCACTCGTTCGCTCACGTGGTCTGAGAGAACAAGGTGTCGAGCCGGATGAACACAGCAGGCCAAGCAGCAGAAAGGCTGACGGTTCGGGCCTAGACCCTTCTTCAGAAAAGTGGTCACTTGTTAATCTTGTAATCTTTGCCCCTGAATATCCTGTGGTCTGCCCTGTTTACTCACATCGGTTAGCACTCAACAAGGCTTCCGGAGGCTGGCTGGTGTGTCTTTAGTGATACAGGGCCAATCGCCTTCAAATATCCTTTTGTGTGGTTTTTGTGTGACATTATATCATAAGCCTCTTTACTGTTGCACGAAAGGTCCTCTTGACCGAAGCACCCACAGCGCTCCATGTGACCACTATCGCGCTGTCATTCATTCATAACTTTACTGACCACTCACTAGGGTAATAAAATGTGAGGCTGGATGAACACAGCAGGCCAAGCAGCATCTCAGGAGCACAAAAGCTGACGTTTCGGGCCTAGACCCTTCATCAGAGAGAGCACTAGGGTCCTCTGTTTACTGTTAGCGCATTTCATTCATTCATTCATAAAATTGCGATCTTGCCATACTTTTCACTAATAAAGGGAGACTATAAATTAAAATGTTCCTTCCACGCATTACTGCCTTTTCACAGTTTGAACTCGTGTTGCTGACAGTGTCCAAACCTGTGTCTACATCAGAGTCAATCCCTGACTATGTGTTAATTTTCTAATCTATTCAGAACAATATCTTCCCATCCATCGTGTCACCCGAAACTATGAATAATTATAATATTAATCAGCCCTCAACAAACGTCTCCCAGGACTTGAATAGCTGGCGGGACATCAAACAAGTTTCTGCTTTACCACGTCTCTGTTAGATACATATTGACTAGGGCCCGCGATCACTTTCAGAAAGTTCCTACTCTCTCTCAAAACAGCTCTTCCGTGAAATTGAGCGAGAAGAATGAGAAGGTCGGCAATAGTGAAATCTCAAGTCCCGGCCGCGGTAATCAGGCCACTGACCTTTCTGCTGTCATCAACTGATTGTCAGCCCAATCACATCACATCGGGTTGATAATCTTTCTGGTGTCGTCTAATTTTTAAAAAATAAAAAGGATCCACACCAGTCATTGCCCTATTTCAAATACCTCAGTCCTGTCCCTGTAATAGCCCTCAATCCTGACCCGATTGGCCGTCAGACAACACTGCACGTCTACGGTACTGACCCTCTGACGATGAGGTACTCTCACAATGAGATGTTATTGTATAACATCCCATTGATTTCGATACTTCTACAAATTAAAGTCTTTCATCTGCCTACGCACAGGGATGCAGGCACTGCCCTGAAGCTTCCTGCCCAGCTAGGAATTCAGTGTAAAACTTTTGTAACTCTTTGTCTTCCCACACATCGGTATGCAGACACTGTCTTAAGCTTCCTGACTGAATACAATTAGAATTAAACTGTGTCAAATAGGGTTCGGTGGGGAACATTTGTAAAGGTGTGAAACTTCTAAAGCATGCAATTTCTGTCGCTGACAAAGGGGCCAGGGCACTGAATTCGTGATTTCAAGTTGCCAGTGTGTCTGGCTGGCTGGAACAATCTGTCCGGATAACTACTTGAAATCGCCTCATGCCATCAGCAGCCACTTCAAGAGCAATCGATACTATATCCTGTGAAAATGGGAACTGCAGATGCTGGAGAATCCAAGATAATAAAATGCGAGGCTGGACGAACACAGCAAGTCCAGCAGCATCCTGAGATGTGCTGTGTTCATCCAGCCTCACGTTTTATTATCTTCGGGACTATATCCTGGTCTTTTATGTTCTTGATATAATAATTGTTTGGTATCCTGTCTTTGTCTGTTGTAGTAATTGTTTTATGTATCATGTCATTGTAAAATGTGTAATTATTTTATGTATCATGTATTTTGTAAAGTATGAAGAGCGGGGACTGTCCGCTGCTCGGGGAGAATTACCTGCGAGACTCTGCGCTCTGTGCCGGGTTAAGTACTGTGATTCTCCACAGCTTGTACTTGCTTGGTAATAAAAGGATTCGTGTTTTTCTAAACAGGTCAGTGTCTTGTTATTGCAACAAATCCGTGAGGGTCTCCGAAAACGAACATGACAACAGTACTGATTCTCTGACAGTGAGGTCCTCCATCAGTACTGACCCTCTGACAATGAAGTGCTCCCTCAGTACTGACCCTCTGACAGTGAGGTTCTCCCTCAGTACTGACCCTCTGACAGTGAGGTTCTCCCTCAGTAGTGACCCTCTGACAGTGAGGTACTCCCTCAGTACTGATTCTCTGACAGTGAGGTCCTCCCTCAGTACTGACCGTCTGACAGTGAGGTACTCCCTCAGTACTGATTCTCTGACAGTGAGGTACCCCCTCAGTACTGACCCTCTGACAGTGAGGTGCTCTCTCACTCCAGTACTCTCACAGTGCTGCAATAACCATCATCCAATGGTACTCCCTCAAATCTGACTCTTTGACAAAGAGGCCCTGCCTCAGACTGACTTGCTGACTGAGGTACTAACTCAATCCGACTAATTCGCAGTGCTGCAGTGGGAGCTGTGTTTTTTCATGTTGATTTACAGTGGGCCTTCTGTTTTAGGCTTTATTAACTGGATGTCCTGTGTTTTGGGGTTTGTTTGCAGTCGCCTCTGCGAGTTTATTTGCAGGAGGCTTAGTTGAAGGGAGGATTTGCTGGGGGCACTGTGTTTCAGGATTTATTTTCTTGGAGCTCTTTGTTTTACACTTTATTTACAGGGACTCTGGCTTTTATGGTTTCTTTTACATTTTATTTCCTGAATGACCCTTCTTAGGATTTATTTAAAGGGGTGTCTGTGCTTGAGAGCATATTTACAGGGTTAACAAGGTGTAGAGCTGGATAAACACAGCAGGCCAAGCAGCAGCAAAGGAGCAGTAAGGCTGGCGTTTTGGGCGAGACCCTTCTTCAGAAATGGTAGGGGGAGGGGGATCTGAAATAAACAGGGAGAGGGGGGAGGCAGATAGAAAATGGATAGAGGAGAAGATCGTTGGAGAGGAGACAGACAAGCCAAAGAGGCAGGGATGGAGCCAGTAAAGGTGAATGCAGGTGGGAGTTAGGGAGGAGATAGGTCAGTCCAGGGAGGATGGACAGGCCAAGGGGGCAGGATGAGGTTAGTAGGTAGGAGATGGGGCTGGGTTTTGAGGTGGGAGGAATGACAGGTTAGGGACCCTGTACCCCACTGGTGTCAATGTGACTTGACAAACTTCAAAATCTCCCCTCCCCTGACCGCATTCCAAAACCAGCCCAGCTGCTCCCTGCCTCCCTAACCTGTCCTTCCTCCCACCTATCCCGTCCTCCCACTTAATTTCTCCTCTATCCGCCTTCTATCGGCCTCTTCTCTCTCCCTATTTATTTCACAACCCCCTTCCCCTCCCCCATTTCTGAAGAAGGCTCTCGGCCCGAAACGTCAGCTTTCCTGCTCCTCTGGTGCTGCTTTTCCTGCTGCGTTCATCCAGCTCTTCACCTTGTGACCACAGTCACAATGATCTTTAATTGTAAACTAATCTGTCATATAATTTGATCTGTTAAGGTTACAATGGTTCCCGTGCCTCCTATGGAATACACAAATGCTCTCCCTCAGCTCTGTCTCTGGGAATGCAAAGCTGCTTTCTTCTACGCTACCCTCATAGATAACACCAGCTTTAAACCTAAGCCTAGCCTCAGCCCTAATGTTCACACTTGCATAAACATGAAGCCTAGCCTCAGCCCTAAATCTTATTTACTGGGGGCTGTGCGTTTATGGTTATGTACTTTATGTACTTGAGCTCTGTGCTTTAGGTTTTATCTAATGTGGGTTCCGTGTTTAATAAGAACCAAAAGAACTGTGGATGCTGTAAATCAGGAACAAAAACAAAGTTGCTGGAAAAGCTCAGCAGGTCTGGCAGCATCTGTGGAGGAGAAAAACGAGTTAACTTTTCAGGTCCAGCAACCCTTCCTCAGAATGGAAGGGTACCCAGGCTCGAAAAGTTAACTCATTTTACTCCTCCACAGATGCTGCCAGACCTGCTGAGCTTTTCCAGCAACTTTGTTTCTGTGTTTAATAGTTTATTTACAGAAGGTTCTGTGTTCTAGGTTTTATTTACAGGAGGTTCTGTGTTTTCGGGCTTTTTACAAGGCACTCTGTGTTTTAGGAAAATTTACGAGCGGCTCTTTGTTCTGAGTTTCTTTTTTACAGTGATCTCCGTGTCTTCGGGAATATTTACAGTGAGCTCTGATTGAGAGCTTGTTTACAGAGGGCACTGTGTTTTAGGGTTTATTTACAGCTAGCTTTGTGTTAGGGTTTATTTACAGGGAGCTCTCTGATTGAGGGTTTGTCGGTAGTGAGATCTGTGTTTAGGGTTTATTTACAGTGAGATCTATGTTTTTAGAGTTTATTCACAGGGTTTTCTGTATTTCATGGTTTATTTACAGGGTTTTCTGTGTCTTTGGGTTTGTTTACAGTGATCTGTGTTTTAGGGTTTATCTACAGTGAACTCAGCGTTACAGGGCTTATCTTCAGGGCCCTCTCTATTTTGGGCTGATTTACACGGTACTCTGTGTTTTCGGGCATATTTACCGGAAACTCTGTGTTTTAGGGTGTACATAGATATTCGAGGGTCAGTATGGAGGGAGTGCCAGGCATCAGCCCTCACCCTAACCTCAGCCCAAACCCTAACCTTCACCATCGGTCTAACCCTAACCAGAACAGGAAAGAGCCTAAGGGGCCAAATTGTGGGTACGCACCCTTCAATGGAAGGAGAGGGGCACCTTCTTACCCCTCTCCCCCAACTCGACCTACACCCCCACCCCCACACCCTATCCCATCCCCCATCCCAAAACCCTATTCACACTCCCCCTCTACTTTTTATTCTAAAGAGGAATCCAAAATTAGCGGTGTGCACCCATAATCCCTATTTCTGGGGGCGCGGGGGTGCTGGATAACCCCCAGATTAGGGTTGCGCCAAAATAAATGCAGCCTCTGGCACCCTCTCGCCGTGCCCCCCCACCCCGCAACCTGACCTTTATGATAAGAGGGTGGGTGCCTTCCGCCTTTAAAGGGTTGGTTTGTAGGGAGGGCGGGGATGGGGAACCGATGCTGCCTTTCGGGGACCGAGCCGGCAGATCGCAGCAAAGATGAGCACCACCACGGGCGGGCCGCCAGGGGGCTGCAGTCAGAAGAAACATCGCATGGGCCCAAGCTGTGCCTGCCTTTTTGTAGGTTGCATGGAACAGTCCCTCTTCCGAAGTAACACTGGCCCGAAACCCACCTCTTCCTCCATAACATTAACGACTGTATCGGCGCCGCCTCGTGCTCCCACCAGGAGCTTGAACATTTCATCCACTTCACCAACACCTTCCACTCCAACCAGAAGTTAGAAGTATTTCTCATACCTGTTCACCTGGACTATTTCTAATACCTGTCTCACCTTCCTGGACCTCTCTGTTCCCATCTCCGGCAATCACCTCGAAACTGATATCTATTTCACCGACTCCCACAGCTACCTAGAATACATCTCCTCCCACCCACCTTCCTGCAAAAATAACACTCCCTGTTCTCAATTCCTTCACCTCCGCCACACCTGCTCCCAGGATGAGGGCATTCCACTCCAATACATCTCAGGTTTCCTCATATTTCAAGGACCGCAAATCCTCCCCCCGACCCCCACAGTGGTCGAGAACGCCCTTGACCGCATCTCCCACATTTCCCGTAATTCGTGCCCCCTCTCCGCAATAACAACCAAAACACAATCCCCCTCATCCTCACGTACCACGCCACCAACCTCTGGATCTAACGTATCATCCTCCAACCATCATCTGCAATCCGACTCCACCAAAGACATTTCTCCCTCCCCACCCTTATCTGCTTTCTGGAGGGACCACTGTCTCTGTGACTGCCTTGTCTGCTCCGCACTCCCCTCCAGCCCCAATACACCTGGCACATTGTTCCCTGCAACTGCAAGAAGTGCTACACCTGCCCCTACACCACTCCCCTCACTCCCCATCCCAGGCCCGAAGAACACTTTCCACCTCAAGCAGATGTTCACTTGCACATCTGCCAATGTGGTCTCCTGCATCCACTGCTCGCGTTGTGGCATCCTCGACATTGGGGAAACCAAGTGGAGGCTTGGGGACCGCTTTGCAGAATACCTACACTTGGTTCGCACTCAACAATTGCGCCTCCCAGTTGCGAACTGTTTCAACTCCCCCTCCCATTCCTCAGACGACATGTCCATCTTGAGCCTCCTGCAGTGCCACAACGATGTCACCCGAAGGTTGCAGGAACAGCATCTCATATTCCGCTTGGGAACCCTGCGGCCCAATGGTGTCAATGTGGGCTTCATAAGCTTCAAAATCTCTCCTCCCGCTACCGCATCCCAAAACCAGCCCAGCTCGCCCTTGCCTCCCTACCCTTGTCCTTCCTCCTACCTCAAGCCCCAACCTCCGTCTCCTACCTACTAACCTCATCCCGCTCCCTTGACCTGTCCATCCTCCCTGGACTGACCCAGCTCCATCCTACATCCCCATCTACACTCACCTTTACTGGCTCCATCCCCACCTCTTTGACCTGTCTGTCTCCTCTCCACCTACCTTCTCCTCTATGCATCTTCTATCCATCTCCCCCTCTCTCCCTCGTTATCTCAGAACCTCCTTCCCCTTCCCAATTTCTGAAGAAGCATCTAGGCCTGAAACATCAATCTTCCTGCTCCTCTGATGCTTGACCTGCTGTGTTCATCCACCTCTACACTTTGTTATCTCAGATTCTCCAGCATCTGCTGTTCCTATCTCTGCTAATGCAGAAAACTTGTTTGATATCCTGCAAGCTGTTCAAGTCCTGGGAGACGGTTGCTGAGGGCTGATTAATATTATGCTTCTTCAAACGATGACACGATGGTATTGTTCTGAATAGGTTAGAAAATTAACATGTACTCAGGGATAGACACTGATGTAGACCCACGTTTTGCAGCTGTCAGCAAAATAAAGCCGTGAGGATTAAAACTGTGAAAGGGCTGTAAATGGGGTGGAAGGAGCATTTTAATTCAGTCTCCCTTTCATAGTGAAAGAGTAGGGGTAAATGGGTGTTTATCTGGCTGGCGGTCAGTGGCTAGTAGTGTGTCTCAGGGATCAGTGTTGGGACTGCAATTGTTTACAATTGATACAGATGATTTATAGTCGGGGATGAAGTGTGGTGTGTCAACATTTGCAGATGACACTAAGATGAGCGGGAGAGCAAAGTGTGCAGAAGAACTGAAGGCCTGCAGATGGTTATACAGTCTAAGTGAGTGGGCAATGGTCTGGCAGATGGAGTTCAATGTCAATAAATGTGAGGTCATCCATTTTGATAGGAATAACAACAAAGTAGGCTATGGTTCAAATGGGAAAAAAATTGCAGCATGTTACTGTGCAAAGTGACTTGGGTGTCGTTGTGCAGGAATCGCTCAAAGTAATATTGTAGCAGGTAATTATAAAGGCAAATAGAATTTTGTCTGTCATTGCGAGAAGGATGGAGTTTAAAAACAGGGAGGCTATGCTGCAGCTGTATAGGGTCCTGATGAAGCCTAACCTGGACTACTGTGTGCAGTTTTGGTCTCCTGACTTGAGAAGGGATATACTCTCACTGGAGGGGGCACAGAGGAGACTGACTTGGTTGATTCTCGACTTGAGAGGGTTGGAATATGAGGAGAGACTGAGTTGGCTGGGATGATACTCATTGGAATTCAGAAGACTGAGGGGAGACCTTATAGAAACATACAAGATTATGAAGGGAATAGATAAGGTGGAGACAGGGAGGTTGTTTCCACTGGCAGGTGAAACGAGGAGGAGGCGGGTATAGCTCAAAATAAAAGGAAGCAGATGTCAGACTGAGGACAGGAGGAACTTCTTCACCCAAACGGTTGTGAATCTGTGGAATACCCTGCCCAGTGAAGCAGTTGAAACTATCTCGTTTAAGGCAAGACCAGATCACGTTATGAACATGAAAGGAATTGAGGTTGATGGTGAGCGAGTGGGTGAGTGGAGCTGAGTCTCAAAAAGATCATCCAGGATCTTATTGAACAGCGGGGCAGTCTCGAGGGGCCGGATGGCCTACTCCTGCTTAGTTCTGATGTTTTTCTATTATAATGTTATAGAACCTCACAGAAAACGGATATTTTAAAGCAATTGACCCTGCATTACTGAAGACGCGCCAGCCAGAGGTTCTGAGGAAGGATCACCTGACCCAAAACGTTAACTCTTTCTTTTCCCTCACAGATGCTGTCAGACTTGCTGAGCTTTTCCAGCAACTTTGTATATTTTCCCTGATTTGCAGCATCCGCAGTTCTTCCGGTTTTTACTGTGTGTTTTGGTATTTATTTACAAGGGGCTCTTTACTTACAGCCAGCTCTGTCTTTTAGGGTTTATTTGTAAGGGGCCCTGTTTTACGGATAATATACAGGTCGGCTCGATGTTGGGGTGTATTGACAGGTGCTCTGTGCCTTCGGCTTTGTTGAGAAGGAGCCCGGTGTTTCACCTTTTACTTCCTGGGGGATATGTGTTCGTGTTCGTCTGAAGGGGTCTCTGTATTTGAGCGTATAATTACAGGGGGTGAAGTTGATGTTGTAGAAGTTTGTTTAAACAGGACTCTGTGTTTTGGGGTTATTTACAGTGAAGCCCGCTTTTTACGGATTGTAGACAGGTGTTTGAGGGCCTCTGTGCAGGCGGCTCCGTGTGTGAGGGCGAGGAGTGCGGCTGAAGCTTGGTTTAGTTTGGGCCTGAGGTTCTGGTGAGTGCCGGATTGGGCTAGCGTGAGGTCTGAGCTTTTCCAGCAATTTTGTTTTTGTTCCTGATTTTACTGTATCCACAGTTCCTTTTAGTTTTTACTTTTTTTGTGTTTATCTACAGGGGGCTCTGAATGTCAGGGTTTATACACTGGGGTTCCTGTGTTTTAGGCTTTATTTCACGGGTGCTGTTTGTTTTAGGAGGCTCTATTGTTTAGTGTTCATTTACAGGGGCATCTGTGTTTGGGGTTTATTCACAGTGAGCTTCGTGTTTTAGGGGTAATTTAGTGGGTTCTGTGTGTTCGGACTTAGATACGGGGGCTCTGTTTTCGGGTTTAGTTAAAGGGGCCTTTTTTTTAGGAGTTATTTACAGGGCGCTCTATGTTTTAGGGTTGGACATCAGCGACCATCTCACAATGATCACTCCCACAGATCTGACCCGCCGACAGTCCTGCAATCTGTTAGTCCTGAGCATCTCATCATGTAGCACTCCCATCAATTCTGACCCTCTGATAAAGAGGCACTTTCTCAGACCAACACAGTGACAATGCCACAATTCCTCACTACTGACAAAGTACTAACTTCTCACAGAGGTAATTCCTCAGTATTGAGCCTCCAATAGAAATGCAATACTTCCGTACTGACCTTCTGAATTGGTTGCTCACCATTAATTCTGAACCCGTTCCAATGATGCTCCTCCTCTGTGTTCAGTCTCTCATAATAATGCACTCTGGCTGTTCTGATCCTCTGACAATGCTGCAATTATGTATGAATTATTATCTTGTATTATCAGTACAGGACTCCCTCAATGCTTCCTCCATTACACTGAGGTCTATCGTTTATATCGGCTCCAACAAACCTGCTCTTATTTAACGGGCCAGGCATTGCTTCACTTGTACAGATTTTGTCAAGTCCTGCTGATGTTTCTGGGAGGACTTTTTCTGACACCTCAGAATTGACCCCTGACAATGTTGCACTCCCCGCTCACTTATGACCGCACCTGAGCTGCAATACCTCGGGGCTCACCTCCTAATTATGTAGCACCCATGAATTCTAAGTCCCTAAAATGAGATACTGCCTCAGTATTGACCCTCTGTTACTAATGCACTAAGTCAGAACAACCCTCCAGCAATGTGACCCTGCCTCAGAACTGACACTGAGAATGAGGCACTCCTTCAGCACTGCATCTCTAATCATACATTACATTGAGACATTCCTTGTGTACTGACCCTTTGAACAATCAGGCATTCCCTCAGTCCTGACAGTCTGACGATTGTGCACTCCCTCAGTACTGGACCTCTGATAATGAGGCACTCCCGTAGTACTGACCTCTCATAGACCTGTAACACCTCAGCCCTTATGCTCTGACAGTGTTTCAATACCTCAGTACTGACCCTCTGACAACGGGTCAGTGCCTCAGAACTGCCCCCCTGACAATAAGGGAAACCGTCATACTGACCCACTGCTTCTGAGGCCCTCCCTCCACACTGACTTCCCAGTGCAAAACTATTTCAGTACTGGCCCTTGAAATGTGAACAACTTCCTTAATTCTGTCCCCCTTAAATGGCAGCACTCCCTCAGCACTGACCCTTTGACAATAACGCACTCCCACATTTTTGACCCTGTGACAATGAGGCACTCCCTCACCCCTGATGCTCAGACAGCGCTTCAATATCTCAGTCCTGATACTGTCACTGCCTCAGCACGGACCACTTGACAACGAGACACTGGTTAAGAACTGACCTGCTCACAGAGCTGCAAGACCTCAGTACTGACCCTCTCATCAAGGGACACTATCTGAATTCTGACACCTGCATAATGAGGCACTGCCTCAGCGTTCACCCTCTGACAAACTCCTGACGACCCCCTGTAAAGACTGACAGTCTCCCTGGACGTCCTATAAATCCTGACAGTCTCTCCTGGACTCACAATGAACACTGACACACTCCCCAGGGACTCTTTGTAAATACCCACACACACACACACACACACACACACACACACACACACACACACACAGGGGCACCCTGTAAATATTGACACACACACAGGGACACCCTGTAAATATTGACACACGACCTGGCAATCCCCTGTCAAGACCAACAGAGTCCCCGGGGACACACTGTGAATATTGACACATCTGTGTGACCCCCTGAAAATACTGACAAAGCCCCTGAAATCATCTGTAAAACTGACACACTCCGTGGGACCCCCTGTAAATATTGACACAGTCCCAGCAAATCCTGAAAATACTGACAGTCCCTGGGACCCTCTGCAAAGACTGACGCATTTCCCGGGGCCCCCTTTAAATACTGAAAAATTCCCGCGACCTACAGGGGTTCAGGGACTGCGTCAGTATTGACAGGGGCTCTTGGTGAGAGTGTCAGTATTTACAGGGTGTTCCGCGGAATTTGTAATTATTTACAGGTGCTCCCGGGAGTGTGTCAGTAGTTACAGGCGGTCCCATGGAGGGTCAGTATTTACAGGGCGTCTCAGGGATTGTGTCAGGATTGACAGGGAGACTTGGGGAGAGCGTCAGTAGTTACAGGGGTGCCCGTGGACTTTGTTTTTTCAGCGGGTGTTAGGGAGAGCTACAGTATTTCAAGGTGGTCCCAGGGAGTGTGCCAGTGTTTGCAGGGATTCCAGGGGAGTGTGTCAGTATGCACCGAGCCCCTATAAATTCTGACACGCTCCGCAGGACTCCCTGTAAATACTGACATAGTACCTGAGAATCCCTGAAAATGCCACCACACTCCCAGGGACCCTCTGTAAACGCTGACACATTTCCCAGGGCCCGCTTTATGCACTGAAAAATTCCCTCGGCCTCCTCTGTATACTGACACACATCCCCGGACCCTTGTACGTATAGACACACTCTACACAACTAACCACAAATACTGGGATATCCCGTAAATACCGACACACACCTCACGACACACTGTAACTACTGTCACATTCCCTGGAATCCGCTGTAAATACTGAGAAACTCCCTGGGGCTGCATGTAAATACGGACACATTTCCCAAGGACCCCTCTAAACACGAACACATTCCCTGGGACTTCACCTAAACACTGACACATTCCACGGAACCCCCGTAAACACTGATAAACTCCCAGGACCCCCTGGAAATAATTACACATTCCCCATTCCCCCTGTAAATACCGATACACACGCCGGAACTCCCGTAAACACTGACACATTCCACCCCCGGATACCGATACTCTCCCTGGGACACCCTGCAAATACTGATGCAATCACCGGGACCGCTGTAAATTCTGTCACACTCCTCGGGAAGCCCTCTAAATACTGACATATTCCCTAGACACCCTTTAAATACTGGCAAAGTCCCAGAGAACCCCTGAAAATACTGCCACACTCCCCAGGACCCTTTGTCAATACTGATATATTCCCCGGGACCAGCTGCAAATATTGACACATTCCCTGTCCCCGCTATAAGTACTGAGAAACTCCCTGGGACTCCCTGTATACAATGACACATTTCCCAGGGTCCCCTCGAAACACTGACACATTCCCCAGGAGCTCCTCCAAATACTGACACACAGCCCCACACCCCTGCACAGACAAACTCCCTGCGACCCACTGTAAATCTTGACATACTCCCTGAGACCCCCTGGAAATACCGACACACCACCCCTCCCGGGACCGCCTGGAAATACCAAAACACTGTAGGGATTCTCTGATTCTATTCTATGATGCCCTTGTCCTGTGAATGAATGAATAAATAAAGAAACCTGGTGAAGCCGCCAAACAGCATAGCCAGCAAGTGATAGACACAGCAAAGTGATCCCACCATCAATGGATCAAATCTGAGCTCTGCAGTCCTGCCACATCTCGTCATTTACTGTGGTGCACAATTAAACAACTGATTGGACGTGAAGACTCCACACATATCCCCATCCTCAATGATGGAAGAGCCCAGCACATCAGTGCAAAAGATAAGGCTGAAGTATTCATAGCAATCTTCAGCCACAAGGACCAAGTGGATGATTCATCTCGGGCTCCGCCAGCATCACAGATACCGGTCTTCAGTAAATTCAATTCACCCCACGTGATGTCAGGAAACACTTGCAGACACTGGATACTGCAAAGGTCACAGGCCCTGACAATATTCTGGCAATAATACTGCAGACTTGTGCTCCAGAACGTGCCGCTCCCCGTGCCAAGCTGTTGCAGTGCAGTTTCAACACTGGTATCTACCCGACACAGTGGAAAATTGCCCACGTATGTGCCGGATTGCAAACATAGGACAAATCCAACCTGGCCATATACTGCCCCATCAGGCTGTACTCAATCATCAGGAAAGTGATAGAAGGTGTCAGTAACATTGTTATCAAGCAGCACCTGCTCAGCGACGGCCAGTTTGGGTTGTCAGGGCAGCTCAGCTCCTGACCTCATTACAGCCTTGGTTCAAACATGGACAACACAGCTGCATTCCAGAGGGGAAGTGAGAGCTCCAGCCCTTTACAACAAGACTACATTTGACCAAGTGTGGCATCAAGAAGCCCGAGCAAAACTGGACTCAATGGGTATAAGGGGACAAATTCTCCACTTGCTGGAGTCATACCTGGCACGCAGGAAAATGAATGATCTTATTGGAGGTCAGATATCTTAGCTCCAGGGGATCCCTGCAGGAGTTTCTCGGGGCAGTGTCCGAGATATAACCATCTTCAGCTGCTTCATCAATGAACTTGCATTCTTCATAAGGCCAGAAGTTGGGATGTTCCTGATGATTGCACAATGTTCAGCATCATTCATGATTCCTCAGATCCTAAAGCAGTCCTTGTCCAAATGCAACATCATAGATCTGGGCAATACCCAGGCTTGGTCAGACAAGTGGAAGTTACATTCACACCACAGAAATACCAGGCAATGACCGTCACCAACAAGAGACAACCCCCCGCCCCCGACAAACAATTTGTTACATTCACTGCGTCCCACACTGTCACCGTCGTGGGGGTGAGCTTTGAACAAAAACTGAACCAGACTCACCACATAAACACAGTGACTACAAGAGCAGGTCAGAGGTGAGGAATGCTGCGGCGACTAACCCACCTCCTGATTCCCCAGAACGTGTCCACTGTCTACAAGGCATAAGTCAGGACTGTGATGGAACGCTCCCCATTTACCAGGATGGCCGCAGCTGTAACAACATGCAAGAAGCTTGACTCCATCCAGGACAAAGCAGCCCAGTTGACTGACACGATATCGACAATCATCCACTCCCTCCACCACCAATGATGAGCGGCCTCAGCAGCACTGTGTACGATCCACAAGATGCATGGCAGAAATTCGCCAAAGCTCCTCATGCAGTACCTTCCAAACCCATGACAGCTTCCATCTCGAACGACAAGGGCATCAAGTACATGGGAACACCTCCTTCAATCCCACTCCAAGCCACTCGTGATTCTGATTTAGAAATATATCCGGAATCCTTCACTGCGACTATTCAAAAGATGGGAATTCCCTCCCTCATGGCACTGTGGGGGCAACCCACAGCAGGCGAACTGCAGCGGTTCGAGAAGGCAGCTCACCACCAACATCTCCAGGGCAATTCGGGATGGGCAATAAATGCTGGACCAGTCAGTGACACACACATCCAACAAATAATTGAAGAAACAAACTCTTATTAATCACAGTGATTTTTCACAGTCTCACAGCCAGCCATGCCTCATATACACACATCTTAGTGACAATGTGGTGACCGTAACCAGACCCACAGTGAGCCTGGGCTCATCCACACTCCTCCCAGTCACATTTCTGATTTGAAAAATACACCTTTTTCACAAGAAATCTCTTTGTATATGTACAATGTCACAACTGCAGTTGCGTTCTGTCCAGCTGCATATCAAATAAACAAATAAAGCATTGGACTTTGGCTCCACCCAATGAACCAAAGACCTCTCTTAGACATACAACAAAAATATTTACATACATGTGAGACACGGGGAGGGTCCGATAACTGAATGGACCCTCATTTACCTTCAGCAGGAAAACCTCAGACAGTGGTCCTTCCCGACTGTGCCTCGGCAGCAGCAGCCCCATCGTCCCAGTTATGCCCCAAGCTTTTAGTGCATCCCAGTTATGCCTCGTGGACACACCACCTGGTTACTGACAGGGAGCCTGGCAGCATCTATACGCTTCCGCGTCATGATGCGGTGACTGTAAATGGTCTCACAGTGGCCCTGGCCTCATTCGCACAACTCACAGGAAGTCCGACTTGACTGTAAACGGTCTGACAATTGCCCTCACCTCACTGACACACCTCCAGTAATTATACAGGGACACAAAACAGTCTCACACCGAGCATGGCCTTATTTACACTCCTCCCAGAAACTAAACAGTGATTGTAAACAGTATCACAGTGGGCCTGGCCTCATCTCCATGCTTCCGACTTACTCTCCGGTGACTGTGAACAGCCTCACAGCAAGTCTGTCCTCATCCGTGCACCTCCCAATAACTATATGCTGAAGGTAAACATTGAGCCTGGCCTCATCCACACACTCCCTGCAGCTATACGGTAACTGTAAAAGGTCTCACACTGAGCCGAGAGAGAGTAGGAACTGCTCATGCTGGAGTCTGCGAGAACTAGGTGTGGGCTGGATGAACACAGCACGACAGGCAGCATCAGAGCAGCAGGAAAGCTGATGTTTCGGGTTTCACCCACAGCCACTTCCAGGGCAGTGTACTGTGGCACAGGCCAACAAGGTGCACATAAACAATCTGACAGGATTCTCACCACCCGCCAATCTATGTTTTGTTGTTTGTTGGAAAGTTCTGATGTTGACACATTGTACCAAATGACTTTGTCAGTCTGCTCTGGGAACTACACGACAGGATCCAGCCTCTCCTTTTCCCACAGGGTCTCGAGCACGCTGCGTGCTGACCACGACCTGATGGACTGGCGGTCAGACGTTTGTTTCTTTGCAAATTTCACAACAAAGGACATATGTTATAGAACGGTCCAACGACTTGGAGCTTTCCGTGGCAGAGAGGCCAGTCCCTTGGTTCGCAACACTGGGATCAGGTCGTACCTCAGTACCTAGTGACACTTGGTCTTTGCGTACTGAGAGTCTACACACAGCTTAATGCACAACAAGGTGGACATCAGGATGAGGGTGACATTGGGTACGTTCTTCCCCCACTTAGCCAGAGCTTAGTACATGGAGTTGTTGCAGACACGGTCTATCTTAGGCTTCCAGTAGGAATGGAAGATGGCTCGGATGAGGGAAACAGTGCAGTGTGGGCGATGGGCCAGAACTGTGCCATGCACAACAACAGAGAGAGTGCCTCACACCTGATGACCAGGATTTTACCCACAATGTGCACCTCCCAAGGCTTTCTGCACGCCCCAGGCTCTCTGAACTGTGTGCCCAGCACTTTTGGGTAATCTGCCCTGACGGTGAAGGGAATGAAGGATCATTCAGGCCAGATCCCAAAGGACATGGCCTCACTCTTGTCTCGATTTACCGTGGCTCCCGAAGCCAGTTTGAAAGGGTCACAGATGCTCATGAACCTGCGCACTGACACTGGGGCTGAGCAGAGATTGGTGACATCGTTATCGGACAGGGACGCTTTGACCTGCAGGCCCGCTCTACCTGGAATAATCACACTTCTCAGGCTCACATCCTTACTGATGGACTCAGCAAAGGGCTCGATAGAGTGGGCAGCACTGCCAGACCCTGGATCTGATGGGTAAGCTCTGTGATTCCCATACGCAGATTGAGACTGCGCTCATGATGTCGGTGTAGATCTGTCGGGCCCAATTGCAGATTCTCTCCCCAAAGCCCATTTTATAAAGCACATCCCACATGTTGGTCTGCAATATCCTGCCAAAGGCCTTCTCTTGGTCCAGGCTGATGAGGCAGGTATCCACCCCTCTGTTCTGCCTGCCGGTGATCGTATCCCTCGGAGCGCGAGGCTCTCAGAGATCGTCCTGTCCCCTGCAGCACAGGTTTGGTCAGGGTCAATCACCAATCGCAGAGCAGACCTGACCCAGTTTCAAATGACTGAGACAGGATTTTGTCGGCTACATTCGCCAATGATATTGGTCGCTGCTTTCTAACTTCCTCCCTCAATCCCTTCCACTTGCAGGTCAGGGTGATGATACCATTCCTCATGGATTCGCTCATAGTACCTGACAGAAGCATACTGTCGTACAGCTCCAGCAGGCCCTGGCCAATCAACTCCCAAAGAGCTGAATACAACTCGGCTGGAAAGGCATCACTTCCCAGAGTTTTATTCTTTTCGAAGGCCTTCTCCAGCTCATCCAGAGATAATGGTCGGTCCAGGCTCTCCTGCTTGGTGTTGTCTAAGACCCCCAGGATCGAGGACAGGAATGTCTGGGTGTCATTGCGCTGGCTGTGGTCAGAGTGTCATACGGACTGGCTTGAAAGGATTTGCTGAGCTTCCGGATGTCTGATTGAGACAAACTTGTCGAGCTGTGTTCATCCTTCAGGCTGCTGAGCACAGAGCTCTCCTTTAGCATCTTCAAGAAGACGGAATGTGAACACATCTCATTAGGTCACATGCAGCTTTAAAGGGCACTGATTTGGCCTCCATTGGAATACTGTATCTAATTCCAGTCTCCCTGCTGTGGGAAGGATGTTGTGAAACCGGAAAGGGTTCCGAAAAGATTTACAAGGATGGTGACTGGGTTGGAGGGTTAAAGCTCAAGGACGAGGTTGAATAGACTGGGTCTATTTTCCCTGGAGCATCAAAGGCTGAGGGATGACCTGATCGAGATTAGTAAGAGCATGAGAGGCATGGATAGGGTTTATAGACATTGTCTGTTCCCTGGGGTGGGAGAGTCCATAACTGGAGGGCATAGGTTTAAAGTAACAGGGGAAAGATCTAAAAGGGATTTAAGGTACATTATTTTCATGCAGAGGGTGGTGTATGTATGAAATGAGCTGCTAGAGAGAGGATTGGAAGCTGGTACAATTTCAACATTTAAAAGCCATCTGGGTGGGAAAATGAATAGGAAGAGTGTAGAGGGATATGGGCCAAATGCTGGCAAATGGGACTACATTTTTTTTAGGATATCGAGTCAGCATGAACAAGTTGGACCAAACGGTCTGTTTCAGTGCTGTCTGTCTCTGACTGTTATTCTCTCTTGCTCCACAGTGCAGACCCTGAACCGCAAGATTATCTTGGAGGCCTCCAAGGCAGAGAGTGGGGCTTCCTGCCTCCACACCTCCTGGGGCTCCTTCGTGACATTGACCCGATTGTCTGGAGTAAGAGTAGGTTTTGCACGGGTTTCTGGAGTTTGAACAGTTTTGCCCAACTCTCTCTCACCTTCTGAACACTTTTCAGTACAAAGAACTTCTTGGTGTTCGCTTTGACTGCCTCCCACCAAGTGCAAAAATGGTCTTCATCGTTCTCCACCCTGTGTGCTCTCTTTTGAGCTTCTTAATGTTTTTCTGGGGTCAGCTTCCATGTTCCCTTGCCAGCCCGCTGGTCATCCTGTAGGTGACAGTCAGCCAGCAGGAGGCAGTAGTCAGAGAAGAACACCGGCTTGACTTCAATGGATATGATCGAGGACGTGTGGGCGCAAACAGGAAATCTATCCAATGGGTGGATAGACCCGTCTGGCTATGACCAGGCGTTTCTACTCTATGCTCAGTCTGCAGGGGTGCTGAAGATGTTCTGCAGCTTGGCAACTTTAACCGTTTCCATCAGAAATCGGGACGTCGAGTCCAGTTCACTGTCATACCCTCCATATTGTTCATTCGTGCCGATGATGCAGCTGAAGTCTCTGGCCAGAATGACTGGCCTGGACATCACCAGCAGCAGTGGAAGCAGGACGGCCAACCCCTCACTCTTTCCCAGTGGGGTCTCCATGTTAATTACTCCGGGAAGCGTTTCTCTATGAGCCTGGCCTGATCTACACATCTCCCACAAACTATATGGTAACTGTAAACAGTCTTAAAGTGAGCCCGATTGATTCACCCTCCTATCAGTAACTTGCCAATGATTACTGCCTGTTTCACAGTCAGTCTAGTCTGATCTTCTCTTCCTCTGAGTGAATCCTTTCTGTCCTCTTCCATTCAGCCCGTGCCTTTGAGACTACAGCCAGATTCCCCTTTCATTGCATTCCATTCTCCTCACTGTCTCGGTGCTGCCACATACATCACCTGTCTCTGCATTTCCCTCTGTGATAGTTCTTGTGAAACCCATCCCCCTTCCTGCCCCACCTTCCAGCTGCAATGTTGGAAGATCACCACATTGGGCATTGCCATTAGTGCTCCAGCTCATTCATATTTCTTCACCAAACAGAAACACAACTCATCAACAAGAGTAAGTGGCAGGCAAATGAGATGCATCAGACATCTAAAAGCAGTTTGTTGTTCAAAAGTGGAACTAACTTTAATTTGTATGCGTACAATAGAATCAGGAAGAATAATACATAAATAGCATGCAACTCATTTCACTGAACACATTTGTGCAAATAAATAATATCTCTGCAGTTCAACCAACTCCAACAGCATAACATTAGAGACAGAACATTTGGAAATGATACAGAAATTTCAGATACGAATGATTTAAAGAGGAGTACAGATTAAGATCGGGGAAACTGAACATGGTGTACACACTAAAATCCATTTCGCAATTGGAATGCCTCATTCAGGCAATTACATCTCTCTCCCTCAGTCTCAAATGGTCTTCTTCCCATTCGATTTTCTTTTACTCTCTGGGCCACCCCCAATAAGCAGTTCCCTTCCCTCCCCAGTTTAGCCTCATGCCTTCCTTTACACTGGTATGGAATGGTATCTTTCTAGTACGTTTGATTTTCGATGAACACACCGCACTGGTTTGTGACCAGGTCGGCCAGTTGAACCTCACAGAATATGAGTTGCCTGATTGTTCCATATTAACAGCCCAAATCAGGGAGCCCTGGCTGACAGATAAGAGGTGTGAGCATCAGAGATGCTGACACCCTGTCAACTATCTCTGAATGAGGCAGTGCTAAAGTTGAAGACAGTTCATTTGTAAATATAAGTTGAATTGGAGATCGACACTGGCCTCCGTGTATTTAAAATACATCTCCAGCACTAGGTTTGAATATTATTGTTATCCTTTTGTTATCAAACATCTCTGTGTGCAGTGATCAGCAGGGTTATAACATGGAGATGTGGGAACAGGTTTGTTTAGATTCCCTACAGTGTGGATACAGGCCCTTTGGCCCAACAAGTGCACACCAAACGTTGGAGCATCCCACCCAGACCCACGCCCCTGAACACTACGGGCAATTTAGCATTGCCAATCCACCTAGCGTGCACATCTTTGGACTGTGGGAGGAGACCGGAGCACCTGGTGGAAACCCACGCAGACACAGGGACAAGGTGCAAATTCCACACAGACAGTTGTCTGAGGCTGGAATTGAACCTGGGTCCCCAGTGCTGTGAGGCTGCAGTGCTAACCGCTGAGCCACCGTGCCGCCCCATATCGTGTTGCTTTTGCACAAACTTCGATGAAGAGGAAAATGCCACTGATAATGGGAACTGCAGATGCTGGAGAATCCAACATAAAGTGTGGAGCTGGATGAACACAGCAGGCCAAGCAGCATCTCAGGAGCACAAAAGCTGACATTTCGGGCCTAGACCCTTCATCAGAGAGGGGGATGGGAGAGGGAACTGGAATAAATAGGGAGGGGGGGGGTGCGGACCGAAGATGGAGAGAAAACAAGATAGGTAGAGAGGAGAGTACAGGTGAGGAGGTAGGGAGGGCATAGGTCAGTCCAGGGAAGACAGACAGGTCAAGGAGGCAGGATGAGGTGTGGCTTGAGGTGGGAGGAAGGGATGGGTGAGAGGAACAACATGTTAGGGAGGTGGAGACAGGCTGGGCTGGTTTTGGGATGCAGTCGGGGGAAGGGAACAGCTGGGCTGGTTTTGTGATGCAGTAGGGGGAGGGGAAGAACTGGGCTGGTTTTGGGATGCAGTTGGGGTAGGGGAGATTTTGAAGCTGGTGAAGTCCACATGGATACCATTGGGTTGCAGGGTCCCCAAGCGGATTATGAGTTGCTGTTCTTGCAACCTTCGGGTGGCATTATTGTGGCACTGCAGGAGGCCCATGATGGACATGTCGTCTAAGGAATGGGAGGGGGAGTTAAAATGGTTCGCGACTCGGAAGTGCAGTTGTTTGTTGCGAACCGAGTGGAGGTGTTCTGCAAAGCGGTCCCCAAGCCTCTGCTTGGTTTCCTCAATGTAGAGCGGGTCAGGAGTGAGGGGGCAGGTCACTGTGAGGGGGTCAGGACTGCAGGGGCAAGTCACTGTGAGCGGGTCAGGATGGAGGGGGCAATTCGCTGTGAGCATTTCACTCAGTCACTGCGTCCCATTTCACTCAGTCACTGCGTCCCATTTCACTCAGTCACTGCGTCCCATTTCACTCAGTCACTGCATCCCATTTCACTCAGTCACTGCATCCCATTTCACTCAGTCACTGCATCCCATTTCACTCAGTCACTGCATCCCATTTCACTCAGTCACTGCATCCCATTTCACTCAGTCACTGCATCCCATTTCACTCAGTCACTGCATCCATGCTGCATGGCCCATGCTATGTATAAATGTGGCATAAAATCCTTACTTGTATGTTCATTTCCTCTTGTAATAACATGTGGCATCAGTAGCATCCTTAATCACTTGCATTTCATCGGAAAGCCTGGTACAAACACCAGATAACATGACAGTCCGAACAGAACGCTTTTTCCAATGCTTTCAACATATAGTCATGTGTGTCTCAGTGAATAAAAATCCTCATTTTACCGCAATTAAATCTCATAATAAAGGGAGTATGTCTGAAAGTCGTCTCATCCGAAGGAAAACAGACTTGCTCCAGGAAAGCTGCTAAAATATATCAAGAAAAATACATATGAAATGATTCTAGAAATTTCTGCAACACAAAGATCAAAGGAAACAATAGTTTGATGAACACACTGTTAAGTGTTGCACTTACAAATCACATTTTGGAAAACAAACCACACTGATTTTCTACTTGATAAAAAAAAATTGTTCCAAGTCTTCATTATGCAGCAGAGAACTGAAAAGGTGTAGACTTTTAACCTGCATAGAAAGTATGTGCGGAAGTTAAAACAAACAAAAAAAGCCACTTCTGTCCTAAAAAGACAATATTATATTACAAAAAGGCAGGAAAGTTGGAGAATGCAGCATCATGCTTCCTGCAGAGATCAAGTTTTGTCTGTGTCGTAAAAAACAAAAGAACTGTGGGCACTGTAAATCAGCAACAAAAGCAGAACTTGCTGGAAAAGCTCAGCAGGTCTGGCAGCATCAGTGAAGAGTGAGATCTGAGGAAGGGTCACAGGACGCGAAACATTAACTCTGACATTGTCTACGTCATAGTGAGTTACGTCTATTGCTTCAGCAAAATCCAACCAACTCTGAATGAAAATCAATGCTTAAGAAATATCCAAAACATCCGCTGTCCCCGTTGTGGCTTCCTCTACATTGGGGAAACGATGCAGAGGCTTGGGGATTGCTTTTCAGAACACCTACGCTCAGTTTGCAAGAAACAACTGCACCTCCCAGTCACTAACCATTTCAACTCCCCCTCCCATTCCCGAGAGGACATGTCCAACCTGGGCCTCCTGCAGTGCCATAATGACGCCACCCCAAGGTTGCAGGAACAGCAAATCATATTCTGCTTGGGAACCCTGCAGCCCAATGCTATCAGTGTGGATTTCACAAGCTTCCAAATCTCCTGTCCTGCCACTGCATCCCAAAACCAGCCCAGCTCGTCCCCGCCTCCCTAACCTATTCTTCCTCTCACCCATCACCCCTCCCACCTCATACCGCACCCCTATTTCCCCTCATCCCGCTCCCTTGACCTGTCCGGCCTCCCCAGACTGACCTATCCCCTCCCTGCCTCCCTACCCATACTCTCCTCTCCACCTATCTTCTCCTCCATCCATCTTCCATCCGCCTCCCCCTCTCTCCCTATTTATTTCAGAACCCGCACCCCCTCCCCATTTTCTGAAGAAGGTTCTCGGCCCGAAACGTCAGCTTTTGTGCACCTCAGATGCTGCTTGGCCTG
Organism: Stegostoma tigrinum; assembly: GCF_030684315.1. NCBI lineage: Eukaryota > Metazoa > Chordata > Chondrichthyes > Orectolobiformes > Stegostomatidae > Stegostoma > Stegostoma tigrinum. The sequence continues at coordinate 32,096 of NW_026728405.1, forward strand.
CTGTCTTCATCCAGCTCCACACGTTGTTATCTCGCATTCTCCAGCATCTGCAGTTCCCATTATCTCTCCAAAACAAAGGCTGCTGTCTTTCAAAACCCAATCTCAGATTTTGAAGATAGTCCTGACCCTGAAAAAAATACCAAATATGTATAAAGAGGAAAATTGGAGGTGAAACCATTCAAAAAATTTTCATTGGCACAACAAATGTTCCAACTGTAAAAGCAGGTTAAGCACCTGTATATAAGGAAACTGTTCTCAAACTTTAAACAGACACTGACAGCCAACAAATGTGAGAAATATCCATTTCTTGCTGGATTACCAATTTTGCTGTTGGGAAAATAGGCCTAGGCTTAGCAATGCACATTCAAACAAGATAGCACCCTCTCAGAACTCAACACTCACAGTTGTAGAGTTCTGTTTTCACAGGTTGGAGTATAATAGCATCAAGCACAATACACCAAATCTTCTTTGGTGCCTTTTCCTTCCATAAAACTGCTTTTAGTAGATGTGCACAGAATTCATTTTATACACATTGAACAGTTGCTAAGTTCAAGACGCCAGTTCCAGCACTTGGACTTGCATCTGCTTCATCATCAAAACAGAACAAAATAAAGACCCACTCCTTGTAAGTCACGTTTTCCATTTTTAGTGACAAGGTGAAGTGCGAGAACTGCTCACTTGATGTTAAAATCTCTTAAGTATGTACCTATATATTTCAATTCTGTGAAATATGTGGAATGAGTTCGAGAGAAGGATTAATTTTGTTGCGCTGGGAGAGAGCTGGGACAGTTAAAATAAGTTGAATGGCCTCCTCCCATGCTAAAAATGTCCATAACTGTTCTTGGCCCTGCTAAATTCAAGTGGCCATCCTTTCATTGTGACTGTGAGACGCAGCATGTTACGATAGATGGCAGAATGAAGAAATCCTTTGTTATTAATGAACTTTTCAGCACTCGGCATTCTTCTGAAGTCAAATGTTCGATATGTACCTGTTGCACTGACTTGGTTCCAAACAGTTATAATGTGGAGGTGCTGGTGTTGGACTAGGATAGACAAAGTCAGAAGTCACATGACATCAGGTTATAATCTGACAGGTTTATTTGAAATCACGCAAGCTTTGGGAGTGCAGTCCCTTCATCAGGTGCGGTCAGGGAGGAAAACACACAGTCACACAATTGATAAGCAGACAGATCAAAACATCATACAACTGGTGTGAGTGGAGTGTCAGATACTAAGTCTTCATCCAGGATGTTTGTTGGTTTGCAGATATTTTGTTGAAGAAACACACAACTTGTAGTTACAGTCAGTGTGGTATCTTATAAATTCTTGCTTTTGAAATAAAGGTTAAAACTCTAAGACAGATTCTGAACACAAGCCTCTAAACTACAAGTCAGAGTCTGACCTGAGATGTCACCTTTTGTACATTCCTGTTGCGTTGCCTGATTATCATGACAACACAGCACTGACATGGACTTTCTAAACGCTTTACTTGCCTCTAACACTCTTGGTACCTGCATAGAGTTATTATCTGACACTCCACTCACGCCAATTCTATGATCATTTGATCTCTCTGCTGATAAGCTGTCTCTCTCTGTGGTCACCTCACTAACTGCACCTGATGAAGGGGCTGCACTCCAAAAGCTTGTGTGATTTCAAATGAACCTGTTGGACGACAAGCTGGTGTTATGTGACTTCTGACTTCAAACAGTTATAGAATGTGTTTTCAATCCTATCGTGACTTGACAATAAGTCAACTTCTTAAAATTTATAAAATGAGAATGTCAAGTGAAGTATGTCGAACCTTGAGCGCTTAAAAAAGGAAATATTACAACCATAGTCTAGTCAGACAGTAAAGACAGAAGGAATGATTTCATCGACTGTGTCTGACACCACACAATTAATCCCGCTGATGGAAGAAAGGTTGGCTGCGTTCTCTTTCTTCAGGAACATCCAGCAAATACCACCTTACTACTGCTTGTTTTATTCATCTGGTGATCCATTGAATTCCTTGCAGTCTTGGTCAAACCTTCATGTAATTTATTTAAATTTTCAATAAAATAAATTTAACTTCATATTCCACAATTTTAACATCTCCTTTCAAGGTTTGAACGGTTCACTTCGTACAGTGCACATCTTGTGTCAATAATTGGAGAACATGGTGGAAAAATCAAGATATATTGACAAGTAAACAAATGGCTAACTTCTGTTTCCTTGTCAGTAATGCCTTTTGAACAGAACATAAAGTTGCGCAACTATGTCGAGATAACAATTTCAAACTGGGAAGACCACTTTGTGGTCCCCACACCAATCTCTATTCACGACCTACTGATTGCATTACTCTGCCTTGGCAACAATGTAATATTACACTTGTCTCAGCACAACCTTGGCATCTTGTTTATCCCATGATGAACGTCCGACCACACATTCATGCAATCCCTAAAGCTGTCTCTTTACATCTTTTCAATCCTGCCAACCTGTCTCTTGTCTCGGCTCATTCGCAGTGAAACCTTCACCTGGAACTACTTCACTTCTGGACCTGACAATTCCAATGCATTCCCTGATGGAGACCCACATTTGTCCATTGAACACTTGAGGTCGTCTAAAACTCCACTGCCTGAGTCTCAACTTGAACCAATTCCTATTCTCTGTACTTTCCACCTGACTGATACCATTAACAGTAATTTTATTAAATTCTCATTTTTGTTTACAAATCGTTACTTGGCTATGCCTATCGCTATTTTGGTAATCTCCACCAGTCCAACCATACTTCAGGATAACTGCACTCGTCTAATTATGTCCTCTTGCCCACTCTTGATTTTAAACGGCCCACTACTAGTTGCCAAACATTTAATTGTGTCGGCTTCAAACCCAAGAAGAGACTTCCTACACCTTCAGCGAGCAAACTCACATCCAGAACCTCAACCCAAGCAACAAATCCTCTCAAAACTCGCTAACTTCCTACACCTCTTAGCCTCTGTACATTTCCTCTTTTAAGGCACTTTTTCAAACAATCCTCTTTCATCAAGCTCTTGATCATCTGAACTAACAACTTAATAAGGCTCAGTTGTATTCTGGGATCGTTGACACTCCAATCACACGCCTTCAAAGTTTCCCTCCATTAAAGAGATTTTATAAGTGGTTGAAGTCATTGCCAAGCAGAGGGGGACGAATTGGGGAGTTATTTCAAAGAGCTACGATATGCCAAACGACCTCCTTCCACACTGGCCAACTTTGATTGTACAAAAACAAAAATGATTTTCAGACTTGGGAAGATCCCTCAAAAATGTCACAAGTAACCAGCTTTTGGGCAGAGTCGAGCTGCTGAGATGATAGACCAGGATTTAGGGGTACCAGGAGTGATAATATGCTGAACACAATCAAATTTTGAGGTTGTAGAATGATGTGGTCTTCGGCATTTTTGACACTTGGACCATTTTCCTTCCTTTCCACAGAACAAGTCAAATAGTGGCAGCACAATGTTGCATGGCCACTCAAGCTTGCTCCACTGTCGATGATGATTGTGGCTGGTCTTCCACATCAATTAAACTTGGGCTCATATCTCATCCTCTTTTCAAAACATCGATCTATTCACGTGTAGTATCCCTCTCGCTAACTTAATGAGAATTCATTCCAATCAATGAACTCCTAACGCTGACCCACCCCAGGTCAAAAAATTCAGCTGAGATCAGGAACTGATCTCGCCTGTATGGCTGAGCTGGCTTTTAAAAAGTTTGCCGGTGAGACAGTCCCAGTGAGAAACATTCATTCAAAAAAAATAATTGCATGGATGGCTCTCCAATCTTAAACTCTATTCAAATTCAGTTGGCTTGTGATGCAGACTGATGCCCTGCAGAGAGGGCTCAATTGCCACACCAGTGAGCTGACCACAAAGGGTCTTCGCCTCAACCCCTCTACTTCCCTGAGGCATGGTGATCTTCAGGTTAAATCATAACCAGTTGTCTCTCTCTAAGGAGTCGCCAAATGGCGTGCTAAGACTTTACCTTGAACCCTGATAACATGGCAACAAGCAGATAACTCAGCTGATGTCACTGACTAATAGAATCCTCAACTATACTAATATTAATGATGTGATATCATCAGAAGGCATGCTCAACTAAGTTTTAATTTGCAAATTAAGTTAACAACCATTCAATCAATATTACTGAAGTACTCATATTACTGATCGTCTCGATACAACATTGTGGTTCCATCTGTTCATAAGTGAAGTGTAATGTAATTGCACTTACTGTGGTTTTATCAAAGTGATCCTGCAATGAGTCAATAAGCAGGTCACTCACAGGTTGCCAATCAGTGTGGACCCCCTCAGCTGTTATCACATGAGCCTCAAGATCATCCAGAACTTTCTGCAGTTCTTGAAGTTTCTCCAACGCCTTTTCCACCTGTTTCTGCCAGTTGCTCGCACGGATTTTCAGTTGTTCCCAATTTTCCTTCACTTCTATTGACTGTTTGCGGACAGCTTTGGCAATTCTCTGGGCTCTCTCTTCCGGGGCAGGTTCTGGAAATATGGAATGCAAATAATTTATCAACTATTCATGATTTTGATCGATAGATTTTCTTTCTAATCCCCTTTCCTTTAAAAGGTCTCTCTGGACTTTCTCCTGAAATTGGGAGAAATAGTATAAGACGAAAGATTTTGGTACAGGCACATCAATGAAAAATTCTGTAATTAGCTGGCAGGTCGCGGAGCCATTAACAGAGAATCACAGAGAACCAATACAAAGCCAAATAAAATTCTGCAGATATTTGAAATTTGTCACTACCATGGAAACTTTAAAGAAGGAAAAGGATTAGTGACTAAATGGGTACAATTCTCAACAAAAGATTTGAAAAATCCTTTCAGGATATCTTTCATAGCTATGAGACAAACATCCAACACAAACCAACTTTCATCTTTCAGGACTGGCAAGTTAGAATGATAAACCCAAAGTCTACCCTGCATAGTTCGCTCTGGAACTCACCTCATGAGGTTGTTAAGAGATGTAGAGATAACAAAGTGCGCAGCTGGATGAACACAGCAGGCCAAGCAGCATCTGAGGAGCACAAAAGCTGACACGTTGGGCCGAGACCTTTCATCAGAAAAGGGGGAGGGGGACAGAGTTCTGAAATAAATAGCGAGAGAGGGGGAGGCGGATCAAAGATGCATAGAGGAGAAGATAGGTGGAGAGGAGACAGACAAGTTAAAGAGGTGGGGATGGAGCCAGCAGAGGTGAGTGTAGGTGGGGAGGGAGGGAGGGGATAGGCCAGTCCGGGGAGGACGAACAGGTCTCCGGGGCGGGAAGAGGTTAGGAGGTAGGAAATGGGGGTGGGGTTTGAGGTGGCAGGATGGGATAGGGATAGGTGGGCTGGTTTTGGGATGCGGGAGGGCGAGGGGTGATTTTGAAGCTTGTGAAGTCCACATTGATACCATGGAGTGCAGGGTTCCCAAGCGCAATATGAGGTGCTGCTCCTGCAACCTTCAGGTGGCATCGTTGTGGCACTGCAGGAGGCCCAGGATGGACATGTCACCTGAGGATTGGTAGGGAGAGTCAAAACAGTTCGCGACTGGGAGGTGCAGTTCTTTAGTGCAAACTGAGCACAGGTGAAGCGGTCCCCAAACCTCTGTTTGGTTTCCCCGATGTCGAGGGGGCCACAATGGCAACAGTGGATACAGTCTACTACATCAGCAGATGTGCAGGTAAACATCTGTTTGCTGAGGAAATTCTTCCTGGGGCCTGGGATGGGGGTGAGGGGGGGGGGGGGGGTATCGGGACCAGTGAATTTTAAACGTTGTGATGACAACATTTATGGATATGCAGGGAAAAGTGCTGGGTGTAGGGAGTGCGAGAGGGGAGTGTGGAGCGGATAAGGGGGTCACCTAAGGGTGGTGGGAAAAATGTCTTTGGTGGTGGGGTCGGATTGCAGATGGCAGAAGGGTCGGAGGACGACGCATTGAATCCGGATGTTGGTGGGGTGGTACGTGAGGGCGAGGACGACACTGTTTTGGTAGTTATTATGGGGTGCGGGTGTGAGGGATGAGTTGTGGGAAACGCGGGTGACACGGTCGAGGGTGTTTTTGACCACTGAGGAGGGGCAAGTTCCGGTCCTTGAACAACCCTCAACAGTTTCTCTTTCAATTCCTCCCACTTCCTACAGACAAAGGGGGTGGCCAGGGTAGCCAAATGGGCCCAAGCTATGCCTGCCTCTTTGTAGGTTACATGGAACGCTCCCTCTTCCGTACCTACACTGGCCCTCAACCCCACCTCTTCCTCCGTTACATTGATGACTGTATCGGCACCGCCTCGTGTTCCCACAAGGGGCTCCAACAGTTCATCCGCTTCATCAACACCTTCCTCCCGAACTTGAAGTTAACCTGGACAATCTCTGATACCTCTCTCTCCTACCTGGACCACTCTATTTCCAACCACTGAGAAACAAATATCCATTTCAACTCCACCAATTCCCACAGCTACCAAGATTACACCTCCTCCCACCATATTCCTGCAACAATTCATCCCCTATTCCCCATTCCTTTGCCTCTGCATCTGCGCTCCCAGGATGAGGTATTCTATTCCCGTATATCTCAGATGTCCTCATTTTTCAAGGACCACAACTTGCCCCGCTCTGTGGTTGATAACGCCCTCGACCGTGTCTCCAGCATTTCCTGCAACAAATCCCTCTCACCCCACCCCGCAACAACAACCAAAACAAAGTCTCCCTCGTCCTAACGTACCACCCCACCAACCTCCGGATACAACGCATCATCCTTCGAAACTTTCAGATTCTCTGGGAGGCTACGGAGGAGGTGGCGGAGCCTTTGGCCTTGATCTTTGAATCCTCATTGTCTACAGGTTTAGTACCAGAAGGCTGGAGGGTTGCAAATGTTGTGCCCTTGTTCAAAGAGGGCAGTAGAGATGACCCAGGTAATTATAAACCCAGTGAGCCTTCCGTCTGTTGCAGGAAAAGTTTTGGAAAGGATTATACGAGATAGGATTTATAATCATCGAGCAAGCACCAATTTGATGGGAGATAGTCAACATGGATTTGTCAAGGGCAGGTCGTGTCTCACAAGCCTCATTGAGTAATTTTGGAAGGTGACCAAGCACGTGGATGAGGGTCGGGCAGTTGACGTGGTGGACATGGACTTCCGTAAAGCCTTCGATAAGGTTCCACATGGTAGGCTAATGGAGAAAACATGGTGACATGGGATTGAGGGAGATTTAGCAGGTTGGATTAGAAACTGGCTTTGGCTAAGGAGGCAACCAGTGGTGGTTGATAGAAAATATTCAGCCTGGAGTCTGGTTACTACTGATTTGTCTCAAGCATCCGTTTTGGGACCACTGCTGTTTGTCATTTTTATAAATGACTCGGACGGAGGCATTGGTAGATCGGTTAGTAAGTTTGCAGATGACACTCAAGTCGGTGGAGTGGTGGACAATGTGGAAGAATGTTGCAGGTGACAGGTAGACTTGGATGAACTGCAGAATTGGGCGGAAAGGTGGCAGATGGAGTTCAATGCGGATAAATGTGAGGTGATTCACTTTGGGATGAATAATAGGAAGGCAGAATATTCGGTCAATGGAAAGATTCTTGGTAGTGTTGCTGTGCAGAGGGTGTCCATCTATGTCGATCCCTGAAAATTGCCATCCAGGTTGATAGTGCTGTGAAGAAGGCTTGCGGTGTTTTAGGTTTTATTGGCAGTGGGATTGAGATCCAGAGCAACTGTCCAAAAAGCTGGTGCGGTCTCATTTGGAATATTGCGTACAGTTCTGGTCGCCCCATCACAGGAAGGACGTGGAAGCATTGGAAAAGGTGCAGAGGAGATGTTGCCTGGTCCGGAGCGAAGGTCTTCTGAAGAAAGGCTGAGGGACTTGGGTCTGTACTCATTGGAGAGAAGGTGGTTCAGAGGGGATTTCATAGAGACATACAAGATGATCAGTGGATGAGACAGGGTGGACAGTGTGGGTCTTTTTCCGAGGATGATGACGTCAGCTTGTATGAGGGGGCACAGCTAAACAGTGAGGGATGATAGATTTGAGATAGATATCAGAGGCAGGTTCTTTACTCAGAGTGGTAAGGATGTGGAACCCTCTGCCTGCCAATGCAGTTAGCTCAGCCACATTAGGGGCATTTCAACAGTCCTTGGATAAGCATATGGATGATAATGGGATCGTGTAGGGGGATGGGCTTAGATTAGTTCACTGGTCATTCCACATCATCGCAATGAGCAAAAAAGCACACCGTTGTCTCTACTTCCCAGGAGGCTAAGGCAATTCCGTGTGCCCACAAGGGCAACTTTCATTGATGTACCACAGAAAGCATCCTATCTGGATGCATATCACAGCACGGTTCCTCTAGCAAAACAATCCCTAATTATTATGGCTCCTGCCTTTCTTCTTCCAGGCAGAATTGGTTCTGCTTTGTCATAACTAATTTGGGAGAAAATCCACGCTCAGTCTAAGTTAATTCTTCCAACAATTCAGATACCATGGAATACTGAGCAATGAGTTGGTGTGTGAGAAAAAGAGAGAGAGAGAGAGAGAGACAAAGCCAGAGAGGTTGGGGGGGGTAGGGGAGGGAGACAGAGACAGATTGAGAGAGCGCGAGAGAGAGAGAGCGCGAGAGAGCGCGCGAGAGAGAGAGCGAGAGAGAGAGCGAGAGAGAGAGCGAGAGAGAGAGCGAGAGAGAGAGCGAGAGAGAGAGCGAGAGAGAGAGCGAGAGAGCGCGCGAGAGAGAGAGCGAGAGAGAGAGCGAGAGAGAGAGCGAGAGAGAGAGAGAGAGAGCGAGAGAGAGAGCGAGAGAGAGAGCTGGGCGATGAGGGAGAGAGGGAGAGACAGACAGACAGAATAGGTGACAGAATGTGAGTGTGTGAGCGCCTGCATCAGACAGTGAGAGAGATGTTGCTGAGGTGGAGATAGTTGAGAGTGTCGATCACCAACAATCTCTCCTGGTCCACCCAGATCATCGCAATGGGCAAAAAAGCACACCAAATGTATCTATTTCCCCAGCAGGCTAAGGTAATTTGGAGTGTCCGCAAGGTCAACTTTCATTCATTTACCAGAGAAAGCATCCTATCTGGATGCATGTCACAGCATGGTTTGGCAACAGCTCTTCCTCAGACCACAAGAAACTGCAGAGTCATGAACACAGCACAGTCCATCATGCAAACCAGCCTTCCATTCGTTCATTCCACCTCTACTTCCCGCTGCCTCGGGAAAGAAACTGACATAATCAAAGGCCCTTCTCACCCCACAATTACACTCTCTTCTCCCTTTTTCGGAAGGGAAGATGTAAAAAAAGTTTGTATACATGCGTGAAAAGATTCAAGAACAGCTTCTTCACCGCTGTTATTGGACATCTGAATTGGACACTGAAAAGCTTAAATCTAATTTTGATCTTGCTCTCTGTGCATCTTCTCTGCAGCTGTCACTATGTTCCGTTTCACTAATGCGCCTTGTATGATATCACCTCTCTATACTGCATGCAGAAGAAAACTTTTCACTGTACCTGGGCACATGTGACAATGATGACTCAAATCAAGATAATAAAATGTGAGGCTGGATGAACACAGCAGGCCAAGCAGCATCTCAGGAGCACAAAAGCTGACGTTTCGGGCCAAGACCCTTCATCAGAGATGCTGCTTGGCCTGCTGTGTTCATCCAGCCTCACATTTTATTATCTTGGATTCTCCAGCATCTGCAGCTCCCATTATCTCTGACTCAAATCAAATTGACTGTGTGCAAGAGAGAGGTGAGCATATGATTGTGCTCAAGAGTGCAAAGACAGTGCATGAAAGTGTGTGTGCGCGCATGACAGAATGTGTGTGCCAGTGACTGTGCTTGAGAGTGTGTGAAAGGGAGTTCGCACAAGAAGGGAGTGTTACAGCATGCATGAGGGAGTGAGTGTGTCTCTAAGTGTGAGTGAGCTTGACAGCAAGTGAATTTGCAAACCTAAGTGTGTGAGGGAGAGATTTGTGGTAGTGTGTGTGTACTTGAGAGGAAGAGCATTGGCAAAAGATCCTGCGACAGTGCATGCAAGTGTGCCACAGAATGTGTGCAAGACCGTGTACGACTGTGTGACGGTATGGAGTATGAATGAGTGAGAATGTGACAGAGTGTGTTCGTGAGAGACTGTGTTCCTGACTTTTTTTTTTGTGTGTGTAGTGTGTTTGTGCATGAGGGACAGAATATGCATGTGCAACATAGTGTGACTGTGAACCTCTGTTGGTGCCTGTGAGTGAAGTGATGGGGGAGAACAGGGAGAGGAGAGATAAAGACTGAGAGAGAGACAGAGAGAGAGAGACAGAGACAGAGACAGAGACAGAGAGACAGAGAGACAGAGAGAGAGAGAGAGAGAGAGAGAGAGAGAGAGAGAGAGACAGAGAGAGAGACAGACAGAGAGAGAGAGAGACAGAGAGAGAGAGACAGAGAGACAGAGAGAGACAGAGAGAGACAGAGAGAGACAGAGAGAGACAGAGAGAGACAGAGAGAGACAGAGAGAGACAGAGAGAGACAGAGAGAGACAGAGAGAGACAGAGAGAGCGCATGAGAGAGAGATGAGATGAGGAATTAGAAATGATGAGTGGTCAATACCTGGAGGAAAAAAAGAACAGTGTGTGAGTGTTAAGAGAAGCCGCTGGATGTAATATGGAGGCTGTTCTTTTTTTGATTGTACTGAATGAAAAGCAAGTGTCACCTCTCAGTGTTCGGGGACAGGAGATGTGCATTAGAGAAGGAGATATAGTCAGCCTTGTCAGAGACAGCAGACAAGTTGCAAATGCATAGAAACTGACATGAAAGCTTTCTTGTCAATGTGTCAAGAGGTGAGACAAATATGACGAGTCAATATTGTACCTTTGCGCTCAGTAAAATCATAGAATCATGAATCAGAGAACCCTGACAGTGTGGAAACAGGTCGGTCAGCTCAACATGTCCACACTGCTCCTCACAGCATCCCACTCAGACCCATCCACCTGTAACTCACCTAACCTACACATCACTGAACACCTTGGCAAATTTAGCATGGCCAATCCACCGACCTTGCACATCTTTTGACGGTGGGAGCAAACTCGAGCACCCGGAGAAAACCCATGCAGGCACATGGAGAATGTGCAAACTCCACACAGAAAGTCACCAAAGGGTGGAATTGAGACAGTGGTGTTAACCAGAGCCACTGTGCTCTATATTATGCGAATTCAGCTGCAAGCATTTTTTTTTTAAGAAGGGAAACTTACCATCGTCACAGGATTAGAGTGGTTTCAATCTTCTGTCAGCTTTGAGAACCTTATCCATATCTGCCTTCACAAGGGCAAGGTGATGGTAATGGTGTGAGACCGGTTAGTATGCAGCAGCTCGCCATGCAAAAAATTAACGGCACTTGCATTGCTTTTTTCCGAGGGGCATAACAGAAAGACAAGAACATAAAAAAATCCTGAAATCTTACTCCAATTTCAATCTCAAAGGGACCATCCGTTCCTCAAAAGTCATAACCAAACTGAACATGGGCCTCCTGCAGTGCCACAAATGATGCCACCCCAAAGTTGCAGGAACAGCAACTCATATTCCGCTTGGGAACCCTGCAGCACAATGGACATGGCTGACAGCTCTGTCAACCACAAATGCAAGGAATGCTCAGTTGAGGAAGAATGCAGACATTTCGGAATCCCTCCAGTAGAAGATGATATCATTAGAACAAATGGATCTGTCTGGACAGTCCTGTTTGTAGATTTTGCGAACTAAGACTCTATTGTTTGTCATCAAGGATATGGTTGAGTGATCATATTCAGACTGAAGAGACCAAGAATGTGAGGCTGGAGAATGGGTGCAGAACCATGCTTCTCGGAATTCCTGTGCGTAGAGGCGTGATTCTCCACCCACAATGCAACCAACAAACAGATACAATTGGACCCCCACACACAAACCCATACAGATCAAAACCGGAAATGACAGTACTCATGGTAACAGACTGGACAGTGTCAATTCCAGACAGAGTAGAATAACATCGTCTCATTGGAGGCTGTACTGATGATGTCACCGATCATGGTGACGAAACGTCTGAATGAGAAGAAGCCAGCTCGGCGAGCAAGTTCACAACCTCAATCAGAGAACTGGCTGTTTTGAACTACCTTGTTCAAGAGTTTCAGTTTTGATTTTGAATGTTAAATCTCGCTCCCACATCGGGATGGAGGATTACTGTTAACAGCTGCATTCTAACTAATTCATATCGAATCATTATTGTTTTGACCAGTCTTCGGGTCAGGCTCCCTCGGTGACTGAGTCTCCCAAATTGTTAAGTTCCCTCGTGAAAGACTCCCCTTCTTTACACACCCAACTAGATCCACCTCAGTTGGTACGAATTAAGCTGATTAAAAAGGATCTTTGTCTTGTGGATACCTTCCTATGTTTCAGAAGGAGTCAAGATAACTCAGGGTGACACGGTGACTCAATAGTTAGTAACGCTACCTCACAACACCAGGGACCCGAGTTCCATTCCAGCCTCAGATGACTGTCTGTGTGGAGTTTGCACATTCTCCCCTTGTCTGTGTGGGTTTCTGCTGGGTGCTCTGGTTTCCTCCCACAGTCCAGAGATGTGCAGGTTAGGTGGATTGGCAATGCTGAATTACCCACAGTGCCCACGGATGTGTAGGTTAGGTACATTAGCCATGGGAAATGCAGGCTGACAGGGATAGAGTAGGGGAATGGGGATGGGTCTAGGTGGGATGCTCTTTGGAGGGTTGCTGTGGGCTTGTTGAACTGAGTGGCCTGTTTCCACACTGGGGATTCTATAAAACTAGCTTCTCCTGAACTCGTGAGAGAGTGAGTTTTATCATTTGCGAAATGCAAGAAGTCACAAGGCACCACAAATATGCACAAGTTAGAAACAAGAAATTAGCTCAAAAACCATAAAAGTTAAGAGGGATACGGATACTTCAGCCTTAGGATTGTTTGTGAAGAATAGAAAGTGGGATGTTGTGGCCACTAAGTTGGGCGATCCCCGTAATGTTGATATGAATTCAGCAGTTAATTTTGAGATTCTTGTTGAAATTCTTTTGACCTTGTTTCCCTTTTGACATTGCCCAGGTTTGCAGAGCTCAGAGCAAGAGATTTTCTTTTCTTCTTACCTGCAGCATTGGGCGATGAAACGGCTGTCCCAGAGCCGTGACCTCCGCAACTCCTGAGACCACACGAGCACATTCGCCCAGGAATACACACGGACTGAGACGAAAGAACTATCGGGATAACAATACTCAGCGTGGTACTGGAAAAGACAGCATGTACAAACAGAAAACAGCTGTAAATAGTGTCAAGAGGTGAAATCAAGTGATAAAGCTAAATTCATGGCTCTTTGCTTGCGTGCTCATTGTATTCAGAACAAAATCAACAAATTAATAGCACATTTCTAGGTTGACGGGCATGATTTTATAGCTATTACAAAGACATGGTTACAAGGAGATCAACACTGGAGCTAAGTGCGCAGGGCTATACGACATTCCAACAAGACAGGCAGGAGGGAAAGTGACTGTTCGCAAAGAAATTAGTATGAGAGCAAGAAACGATCTTGGATCGGAAGATGTAGAATCCAATTTTATTTATTTGTTAATGGGAGGAGGACATCCCTAGCTACGCAGTGTTTATTGTCCATCCCTAATTGCCCAGGGGACAGTTCAAAGTCAATCATATTGCTGTGGGTCTGCAGTCACATGTGGGCCAGATCATGTAAGGGTGGCAGTTTGCTTCCCTAAAGCACATCAGTGAACCAGGTGAGTTTTTCTGACATTTGGCAATGAATTCATGGTCATCATTATATTCTTAATTCATGATTTTCTTTTATATTGAATTCAAATTCCACCATCTGCTGTGCTGGGATTTGAACACAGGTCCCCAGAATGTTATCTCAGTCTCTGAATTAACAGTCCAGCAATAATACCACTAGGCCATTTCCTCCCCCATCGTGGAACAAGAAAGCCTGTAGCTGATTCCCACTTGGGAAAAACAGTGAACCAGGAGCTTCTTAAATGGGCGATCGCATCTCCTTACATTTTAAGACAGCCATGGATAATCAGGGCCTTGTGGGAAGGGACCAAATTGGGGGAGGGAAAATTACATCAGTGTTAGGTAGGAGCTGAGCAGTATTAATTGGGAGGAGCTTTTATTGAACAAGTCAACATTTGATACGTGGGAGTTATTGAAAGACCTACTCTTCAGTTCAGAACTGGCCTATTCCAGGGAAGGAGGAATGACAAGGATGGCAATCTAAGGACGTACGGACATAAGAAATAAAACAGGAGTAGGCCATCTGTCTCTTCCAGCTCGTTCCGCTGATCTTTTTTGCGGACTCAGCTCCACTTACCCTCCCATTCACCATAACCCTCAATTCCTTTCCTGTTCAAAGATCTATCTGTTTTGGCTTTCAAAACATTCAACAAGGGAACCTCAACTGTTTCAGTGGGCAGAGAATTCCACAGATTCACAACCCTTTGGATGAAGAAGCTCATCCTCAACTCAGTTTTAAATCTGTTCACACTTATTTTGAGGCTGTGCCCCCGAGTTGGAACTTCGCCCATCAGTGGAAACAATTTCCGATCCATTTGTTTCATAATTTTAAAAGTTTCTATTAGATCACCCCTCATTCTTCTAAATTCCAGTGACTGCAATCCTAGTCTACCCCATCTCTCCCCATACAGCAACATTTTTAATTCTGGAATCAACCTCGTGAACCTCCTTTGCACCCCCTCCAGTGCCAGTACATCCTTTCTCAAGTGAGGAGACTAAAACTGTACAAACTACTCCACACCAAGCCTCACCAGCACCCAAAACAACTGTAGCATACCCTCCCGATTTTTAAACTGCATCACTCTCGCAATGAAGGACACTATTCCATTTGCTGTCTCAATTACCAGCCGCATCTGCAAACTACCTGATTCAGACACAAGGCTGCCCAGCTCCCTCTAGGAGCAGCATGCTACAATTTTTCACCATTTTAGCAAGACTCCATTTTTCCATAATTGCTACCAAAATGGATACCCTCACATCTACCATCATTGGACTCCATCTGCTAGACCCTTGTCCATTCACTTAAACTTTCTGCATCCTTCCGCAGATTTTCATCGTCCTCTTCAGACTTTACTCTCTCACTCATTTTAGTGTCATCTGCGAACATAGAAAAATACAGTGCAGAACAGGTCCTTCGGCCCTCGATGTTGCGCCAACCTGTGAACTAATCTAAGCCCATTCCCTCACACTATCCCATCATCATCTATATGCTTATCCAAGGACTGTTCAAATGCCCTGAATGTGGCTGAGTTAACTGCATTGGCAGGCAGGGCATTCCACGCCCTTACCACTCTCTGGGTAAAGAACCTGCCTCTGACATCTGTCTTCAATCCATCACCACTCAATTTGTAGCTGAGCCCCCTCGTACAAGCCAACATCATCATCCTAGGAAAAAGACTCTCACCGTCCACCCTGACTCATCTTTCTCTGATCGTCTTGTATGTTTCTATTAAAGGCCCTCTTAGCCTTCTTCTCCCCAATGAGGACAGACTCGAGTCGCTCAGCCTTCTCTCATAAGACCTTCACTCCAGACCAGGCAACATCCTGGTAAATCTCCTCTGCTCCTTTTCCAATGCTTCCGAATTCGTCCCGCAATGGAGCGACCAGAACAGGTCGCACGAGCGTTTTGTGCAGTTGCAGCATGACATCACGGCTCTGCAACTCTACCAATGAAGTCTAACACACCGTATGCCTTCTTCACAGCACTATCAACATGGGTGGCAACTTTCAGAGATCTGTGTACATGGACGCCAAGGTCCCTCTGCACATCCGCACTACCAAGAATCTTTCCATTGGCCCAGTATTGTACCTTCCTATTATTCCTCCCAAAGCGAATCACCTCACATTTAACTCCATTTGCCACCTTTCCACCCAATTTTGCACTTTATCCAAGTCTCCCTGCAACATGCGACATTCTTCCACATTGTCCACCACTCCACCGACTTTAGTGTCATTTGCAAACTTACGAACCCATCCACCTATGCCTGCATCCAAGTCATTTATAAAAATGACAAACAGCAGTGGGCCAAAAACAGATCCTTGAGGCACACCACTAGTAACCGGACTCCAGGCTGAATATTTTCCATCAAACACCACTGGTTGCCTTTTTACCGAAAGCCAGTTTCTAATCCAAACTGCTAAATCTCCCTCAATCACATGGCTCCGTATTTTCTCCAATAGCCTACCGTGTGGAACCTTATCAAAGGCTTGACTGAAGTCCATGTGCACTACGTCAACTGGCCTTCTCTCATCCACATGCTTGGTCACCTCCTCAAAATCTCCATGAGGTTTGTGAGACACGACCTGCCCTTGACAAATCCATGTTGACTATCTCCAATCAAATTGTTGCTTCCGAGATGATTATAAACCCGATCTCTTATAACCCTTTCCAAAACTTTTCCTGCAACAGACGTAAGGCTCACTGGCTGTAATTGCGTGGCTCATCTCTACTGCCCTTCTTGAACAAGGGCACAACATTTGCAATCCTCCAGTCCTCTGGTGTTAAACCTGCAGACAATGAGGACTCAAAGATCAAAGCCAAGGGCTCCGCCACCTCCTCCCGAGCTTTCCAGAGAATTCTCGGAAAAATCCTCTCAGGCCCAGGGGATTTATCTCGCTTCACACCTTCTAGAATTGATAACATCTCCTCCTTACTAACCTGAATCCTTTCAAGTCTAATAGCACGTATCTCAGTCGTCTCCTCGATGATATTCTCCTCTTCCTCAGTGAAAACAGATGAGAAATATTCATTTAGCACCTCTCCGATCTCTACCCGGTCCACACACAACTTGCCACTTCTGTCTTTGATTGGCCCTATTCCTACCCCAGTCATCCTTATATTCCTCACATACCTTGAGAAAACTTTACGGATCTCCTTTATTCTACCTGCGAATGACTGCTCAGGACCCCTCCTTGCTCTTCTTAACTCTCTCTTTAAATCCTTCCTTGCTCATCTGTAACTCTCCATCGCATCAACTGATCCATCTCATCTCAACATCACATAAGCCTCGCTCTTCTGCTTAACGCGAGATACAATTTCTTTGGTAAACCACGGTTTCCCTACCTTATCACTGACCCCTGCCTGACAGGGACGTACCTATCAAGGACACGCAATATCTGTTACTTAAACCAGCTCCCCATTTCGATTGTCCCCATCCCCTGCATTTTGCGACCCCATTCTTTGCCTCCTAAGTCTTGCCCAATTATAATTGCCTTCCCCCATCTGTAAGTCTTGCCCTGTGGCATGTTCCTCTCCCACTCCATCGCGAAACTAAACGTAACCGAATTATGGTCACTCTCTCCAAAGTGCTCATCGACCACTAAATCAAACACCTGGCCTGGTTCACTGTCAAGTACCAGATCCAGCGTGGCCTCCCCTCTTGTCGGCCCTTCGACGTACCGTGTCGGGAAACGCTCCTGCGTGCATTGGACGAAAACTCATCCAGCCGACGTACGAGACTTACAGCATTTCCAGTCAATGCTTAGGAAGTTAAAGTCTCCCATAATGACCACCCTGTTCCTTTCACTCCTGCCCAGAATCGTTTTGCCAATCCTCTCCTTCAGATCCCTGGAACTTTGCAGAGGCCTATTAAAAAACTCGCAACAGCGTGGCCTCTCCTCTCCTGTTTCTGACATCAGCCCATCCCACCTCAGTAGACCAGTCCTCCTCAAAAGTTTTTTCAGCCTCCGTTATACTGTCCTCGACAAACAAAGCCACACCTCCCCCTCTTTTCCCACCTTACCTGATCTTACTCAAAGATCTGAACCCTGGAACCTGCAACATCCATTCCTGACCCTGCTCTATCCATGTCTCCGTAATGGCCACAACATCGAAGCCCCAGGTACCTATCCATGCTGCAAGCTCACCTCGCTTATTCCGGATACTCCTGGCAGTGAAGTAGACACACTTCAATTCAGCTTGCTGTTTGCCAGCACACTCCTGTGACACTGAGATCCTGTCCATGTCCTCCCTATTCTCTTTCTCCTGTGTACTGAAACTACACCACAGTTTCCCATCCCCTTGCTAAGCTAGTTTAAACCCACCCGAACAGCACTAGCAAATTTCCCGCCCAGGATATTAGTGCCCCTCTGGTTCAAGTGGAGACCGTCCTGTTTGTACAGGTCCCACCTTCCCCAGAATGAGCCCCAATTGTCCATGTATCTGAAGCCCTCCCACCTGCAGCATCCCTGCAGCCACGTGTTCAGCTGAAATCTCTCCCTGTTCTTTGCCTCGCTATCACTTGGCACGGGTAACAAACCAGAGATAACCACTCCGTTTGTTTGAGCTCTCAGCTTCCAGCGGAGCTCCCTGAAATCCTGCCTGACGTCCCTATCCCTCTTTCTACCTATGTCGTTGGTACCTATGTGGACCATGGCTTGGGGCTGGTCACCCTCTCCCTTCAGGACCCCAAAGACACTATCCGAGACAACACGGACCCGAGCACCTGGAGGCAACGCACCAATCGTGAGTCTCTTCGGTTCCAAACAAGCCTTCTATCTGTCCCTCTAACTATTCAGTCCCCACTGACGAACACTCTCCTCCTATACCCCCTTCCCTTTGTTGCAAGAGCGACAGACTCTGTGCCAGAGACCTGCACCCCAATCAGTATTGAGGTAATGCCTCATCGTAAGGAGGTCAGAATTGACGGAGTGGCAGATATTCAGAGGGTCAGTACTGAGGCAGTGCACAACCGTCAGAGGGTCAGTGCTGAAGGAGAACCCCATTATCAGAAGGTCAACACGAATGGAGAGTCACATCGTCAATGGTTCAGTCCTGAGGAACACTTCATTATCATAGGGTCAGTCCTGAGGCAGTGCTTCATTGTCAGAGGGTCAGTATTAAGGTTTAGAATTGAGGGAGTGCTATCTGATTATGTCACTCTGACAATGAGGCACTGCCTCAGAAATGAGCCTCTGACAATGAGGCACTTTCTCACTTCTGAATCTCTGACAAGGAAGCATTCCCTCAGTGCAAACCCTCTGTATGGACCCGATGTCAATGAGGCACTCGCTGAGTACTGACCCTCTGACAAAGTTCCAATAGCTTACTACTGACCTTCTAATCATGTGCCCCCTACCCCATTTCTAAATCTGTTACATTGAGGGCACTGCCTCAGAACTGACACACTGGCTATAAGGCAGTCCGTAAAGACTGACCCGCTGATCATGACGCTGTCCCTCAGTTAATGACCCTCTAAATATGAGGCACTCCCGTAATTCTGACCGTCAGGAGCTACCTCAATGTTGACTCACTGATATAGAGGCACTGCCTCAGAATTGACATGCTGACGATGGGGCACTTGCTCAGGACAGACCCTCTGATAGAGCTGCAGGTTTGATATTAGAGCAGTGATGCACCGCGAGCAGGTCAGTATTAAGGGAGTGCCACACAGTCAGTGGACCAATATTACGGGAGTGCCACACTGTCAGAGGATCACTCTGAATGGAGTGCTGCACTTGTGGTGAGTGAGTACTGAGGCAGTGCAGCAGTTATTTCAGAGAGAGTGCTGTATTGTCAGAGTTTCGCACTGAGGGAGTATCACACAATCAGAGGTCCAATATTAAGGAAACACTGCACTGTTGGAGGGTTGATATAAAGGGAGGGCTGCACTGTCAGAGGGTTAATGATGTGGGAGTGCTGAAATATCACAGAATCAGTCCTGAGAAGTGCTGCACATTCAGAGAGTTAGTGCTGAGGGAGTGGTCTAATGTGAAAAGATTGATATCAAGGGGCACTGCCGAAGGATCAGTAGTGCAATACTGTCAGAAAAACAATATTGAGGGACTTCTGCTGTGTCAGTGGGTCAATATTACAGGATTGCTACACGATCCACGTATCAATGTCAGACAGTCAGTCCTGAGGGAGTGCTGCACTGTTGGAGGGCCAATATTGAGTGTGTGCGACACTCAAGAGGATCATTTTGTTGGACTTGTGCACTGTCAGAAGTTCAATTGTAAGCAAGTGCCACACTGGTAGCGGGTTAATATTATGGGAGTGCTGCACTGTCAGACGGTTAAAGATGAGGGAAAGCTCATCATCTGACAGGGCATCACTCCCTTCAGACGAACCCTCAGGCGGTGCAGCACTCCAACAAGTTAGTTTCAGAGGCATGTTGTCCCATCAAATTGACCCTCTGAGACAGGAGCATGCACTAAATATCGACCCTCTCACAATGCTGCACTGCCTTAATATCGGCCCTCTGGCAGGGCGGCTCCCTTTCAGTACACACCTTCCAACAGCACAGCACTCTCCCATCATTGACCCTCTGACAGTGCAGTACTCTCTTAATACTGAATGTGTCACACTGCACAACTCCATTAAAATTGACCCAAGCAATCCATGAATATTTGCCCACTGACAGTGCAACTCTTCCTTAGTTCTGACTCTCTGACAGTGCAGCACTCCCCGAAATACTGTCAGAGGGCCAATACTGAAAGAATGCTGCACTGTCAGAGTCAGCTCCCTGCAGTCCTATCAGATGTTCAGTATTAAAGGTATGCCGCATTGGGAGTGCGTGAGCATCAGTGAATTCTGCACTGCAAGAGGGTCAACAATGAGGAAGAACTGCAATGTCAATGTAACAGGGTCAGAACCGAGTGCCTCACACTCAGAGGGTCAGGATTGAGGTCAGAATTGAGACAGTTATGCAGGACTAGAGTGTCAGTGCTGTGGTCGAGTAGCACTCAGAGGGTCAGTACCGAGGGAAAGCTTCATTGTCAATGGATCACTTCTGAGGCTGTGCTACTTCGTCAGAGGGCCATACGAATGCGGTGCCTCATTGTAATGGGATAAGAATTGAGGGAATCGCACAATCGGAGGATCAGTACTGAGGTCCTGCAGCACTATCAGCAGAGGGTCACTACTGATGGAGTGCCTTATTGTTAGAGGGTCAGTGCTGAGGGAGTGCATCGTTGTCAAAGGATCAAATTGAGATGATGCCTCATTTTAATATGGTCAGTTTGAGGTAGTGCAACACTGTCAGGGGGCCAGGAGTACTGAGGAAGTGCTGAAAATCCCCATGATTAAGGGAAGACCCTCATGTTTAAAATGTCAAAACAGAGAGAGGGCATAATGGCCACAGGGTCAGTTCTGAGTTTGTACCTTGTTGCCAGGCGGCTAGTTATGAGGGAGTACCGAATCTCTGGGAGTGGCTAATCTGTCAGAGAGTCAGGACTTGAGGGACTGCTGACCGTCTCTCAGTGCTGTAATTCCCCAGCACTGACCCGCTGGCACACTGTTACTGTTGACCCTCTCAGAGGGCAGTTTCCCTTCGTACTGACTCCCCTCAGTGTAGCACTCCCTCATTGCTAACCCAACTCTGTGTAGCATACCATTAATATTGACCCTCTGACAGTGCAGTGCTCTGTGATGACTCACTGTTCTGACAGTGCAGTTCTCCCTCAGTAGTGACACTCTGACAGTGCAGCACTTGCTAAAAATTGGCCTTCCGACAGTGTGGAGCTCACTCATTGATGACACTGACAATGCAGCACTCCCTCAGTACTTACTCTGCAACACTTCAGCACGTGCTCATCATTGACCCTCTGACAGTATTGCAGTCACTTAATATTGAGCCTCAGTCCTGGAGCACTGTCTGAAGATTGACCTCCTGACAGTGAAGCTCTCCCTTAATATTGACCCTCTGAGAGGGTGACTTTCTCTCAGTGCTGACCCTTCAGTGGTGTCGCATGACTTACCACTTTCCCATTACCACCTTATGCTACCGCATCCCCCCCCAACCGCATCAACATCATCTTTCTGAAATTGTTGCATTCCCTGAATTTTAACACTCTGATAATGCAGAATTCCTTCATTATTGACCCAATGAGAACATAGCAGACCCTTCTTCTTGACGCTCTGACAGTGCAGTGCTCCCTGAAAACTGGCCCTCCCTCAGTGCAGCACTCCCGGAGTAAAGAGCTCCCCCCCGGCCCGACCCCTATTCAGTGCTGAGCTGCACTCAGTGCTGAACCCCCCGACCCCGAGTGCTGACCTCCCGTAAGCTGAACCACTACAGTGCTGCACTCCCTCATTGTTGACCGGCCACTGAGTGCACATCCCCGCTTACTGCAGCTCTCCCACTGTGCTGGCTCCCCCTCAGTGCTAACAACCCACAGTGCAGTACCCCCTCAGTGCTGACCACTTTCAATTCTGACACCGCACTCCTTGTCAAGGAGACAGAATCAAGGCAGTGCGACAGGATTAGAGTGTCAGTGCTGTGGTACAGTAGTACTCTGAGGGTCAGTACACAGGGAAAGATTAATTGTCAATGGGTCAGTTCTGAGGCTGTGCTACTTTGTCAGAGGGCCATACTAATGCGGTGCCTCATTGTGGGGTTGACACTGAGGGCGGTGTGAGTGAAAAGAATGAGAGAGTGCTGCACTGAGCAGGGTCAACACTGAGGGAGTGCTGCACTGAGGTCGGGTTAGCATTGAGAGGTGGTCAGCACTGAGGCAGTGATGGGGTGTTAGCACTGAGGGAGTGCTGCACTGAGGGGTACTCAGCACTGGGATGGTGTCAGCACTGGGGAAGTGCTCCATGAAGGGGGTTTCAGCAATGAGGGGCGAGTTTGTACCGAGGGGGATCCAATATGAAGGAAGTACTGCACTATCTGACGATCAATAATAAGGGTGTGCTCCACTCTCGGAGGGTCATTCTTGAGGAAGCACCGCGTTGTTGGACAGTCCGTACTGAGGGAGTGTTGTATGGTCAGTGTCATCACTGCGGGAGCTCTACACTGTTGGAAGGTCAATACTAAGAGTGTGCTGCACTGTTAGACAGTCAATGATGAGCTCGTGATGCATGTGCGACATTCCCTCAACTCTTATCCCATTACAATGAGGCACTGCATCAGTATGGCCCTCTGACAAAGTAGCACAGCTTTAGAACTGACCCATTGATCATGAAGCTTTCCCTCAGTTCTGGACCTCAGAGTGCTCCTCAGCCACAACACTGACTCTCTAATCCTGCAGTACTGTCTCAATTCTGACCTCGGTCCCGACCCTGTTACATTGACATTGCAGTTCTTCCTTACCATGGACACTCCGGCCATGGGACACCACTGTTGGCCCTGTTGCAGTGCAGAATTCACTGACACTCACCCTCTCCCATACCTTCAATACTGAATGTCTGATAGGCCTGCGGGCAGCTGACTCTGACAGTGCAGCATTCTCTCAGTATCGACCCTCTGACAGTAATTAGGGGACTGCTGCATTGTCAGAGAGTCAGGACTGAGGAAGAGCTGTACTATCAGAGGGCAAATATTAATGGAGTTGTGCACTGTCACAAATTCAATATTAACAGAGGGCTGCACTGTCAGAGAATCAATGATGACGGGGCAGTGCGTTGTGAAAAGACCTGTAATAAAAGGCATGCGGCCTGTCAGAGGGACTAAACGGAGAGCTTCACTGTGAGAGGGCCAACATTAGTAAATGCTCCAGTCTCAGAGGGTCAATGTGATGGGAGAACATCTCTCTGACATTATCTTGTTGGCGGGTCAGCGCTGACGTAGTGCTGCACCGTCCGAGGGGTCAGAGAAAGGGAGTGATGCACGACCAGGTGATTAGGGAGTGCTGAAGTGAGGGGGTCGTCAGCGATAAGTGGGTGAGCTCTGAGGGAGTGCAGCACAGTGTGGGGTCAGCACTGCGGGAGTGCTGTTCTGAGGGGGATCAGGACTGAAGGGGGTCAGCACTGAAGCAGGTCAGCGTTGAGGGAGTGCTGCACTGAGGGGTTCAGAATAAAGGGTATGCTACACTGAATGGGTCAGAAATGAGAGGGGGGTCAGCACTGAGGGAGAGCGGCACTTTAAGATGTTCAATATTACTGTGTCCTGCACTGTGAAAGGGTCAGTATGAAGGCAGCACTGCAATATCAGACAGGCAATGATGAGTGTGTGCTGCACTGCTGAAGGGTTAAATTTGAAGTGGTGTCCCACGGCCAGAGTGTCAATGGTAAGGGAGCATGGCATTCTCAGAGTGTTATTGCTGAGAGAACACCAGTATGACGGAGGGTTAATTCTGTGGCAGAGATGCACCGTCAGAGAATCAGTCATCAGAGAGTACGCAGTGTTGGAGGGTCAGTACTGAGGGAGTGTTTCACAATCAGAGCGTCAGTTGTCTGGCAGTGCTGGAAAAGCTCAGCAAGTCTGGCAGCATCTGTGGAGGCAAAAACAGAGCTAACATTTCGGGTCCAGTGACCCTTCCTCAGGACTGTTCTGAGGAAGATCCCCAGTTCTGAGGAAGGGTCAATGGACTCGAAACGTTGAATCTGTTTTCTCCTGCACAGATGCTGCCAGGCCTGCTGAGATTTTCCGGCAATTTTCTTTTTGTTCCCGACTTACAGCATCCGCAGTTCTTTTGTTTTTGATGTCTGGCAGTGCTTGTTTGCTTGTGACCTTCTGAAAGCACAGCACACCCATAATCTTGGCCCTGTGACAGTCCAGCACTCCCTCAGTACTGATCCTCCAACAATGGAGCATTCCTTCAAGACTGACCAGCAGCGCAGCACTTTATTTCTGAGAGTAGTCTGAAAGAAACTACCTTTGCTTACCGAGAGAGACAGGGAGAGCAAGTGCGTATTCTGTAGGTGACTCAGGATGTATTGTAACCTGAACAAGTCAAACAGTATTTCAGATTAGTTTATAATTAAAGATTATTCTAACTGTCTTCCTGGAAAAGTACAGTCCCTACAACATGGGGCTGATACTAATACACTCACTCAGAAGTGACCCTCCAGCAAAGCAGCCCTGCCTCAGAACTGACCCTGTGACAATGAGCTACTCCATCAGCAGTGAATCTGTAATCACGTGGCACTCCCTCAATTCTGAAAACATTACACTGAGGCACTCCTACAAAGGCCTCTGCGTTTTAGGGATTATTTACAGTCATCCCTGTGTTTTACAGGTTATTGAAAGGGGTCACTGTTTTCGGGTTTATTTTCACCCTCCAATCTTGCAGCACTCCCTCAATTCAGGCGTGTAGCAGTAATGTCTCCAGACTGAATCTCGAAAAGTGTTGCAAACCCTCAATTCTGATCTGCTCAAAATGAGCCACTGACTGAGTATTGGCCTTCTGACAAAAAGTCACTTATTCAGAACTGGCCTTCTGACAATGTGACACTCGTCCACATCTGACCCTCCAGCAATGAGGTACTGCCTCAGAACTGATCCACTGACAGTAAAGCACTGCCCCCTCAGTTCTGACCCTCTGACAGAGCTGCAATACTTCAGGACTGAACTTCTAATCATCTTGTACTCCATCAACTCTGAATCCAATGCACTGAGCTACTGACTCAGTATTTACAGTCTGCTCCTAATACACCCTCAGAATTGACCCTAAGGCAATGTGACCCTGCCTCAGAACTAACTCTGTGACAATGAGGCACTTACTCAGCGCTGAATCTCGAATTGTGCAGCACTCTCTCAGTTTTTAGGCACTCCTTCCAGACTGGCACACTCTCAAGGCTGATCCTGCAGCAATGAGGAATTGCCTTACAACACAGCCACCAACAACAAGGCCCTCTTTAGGACAGTGTCTGATAACGAGGCACTCACTTGGTTCTGAGCCTCTGACAATGAAGCACTTGCTCAAGTCTGACCACATTAAAATGAGGCACCCTCAAACTGATCTGAAACACCTCAGTTTCGGCCTTCTGATGGCTCTGAAATGCCTCAGTTTATATCCTCTGACCGGTCTTTTAATTCTGACACAATTACAGTGAAGGTCAGCCTCCGTGCTGACACTCAGAGTACATCACTCCCTCTGACAGTGTTGCACACCCTGAGCATCACTGACAGTTTCAGCGTTCCCTTAATATGGACCAACTCACAATGCAGCACTCCCCTGACATTATTATTTACATTGACGATCTGACAGTACAGCCCACCTCAGTGCTGACCCTCCGACAGCGCAGCATTCCCTCATTACTCACCCTCTGATACTGTAGCCCACCTTTGGTAATGACACTCTGACAGTGTCACACTCCCTTAGTATCGGCCCTTAACAGTGCAGCACTCCCTCAATGATGACACCGTAACGATGCAGGATTCCCTCAGTCCTGGCTCTGCAACAGTCAAGCATTCAATCAACACTGACCCTCTGTTAGTGCAGCACACCCCTAATATTGATCCTGTGACAGTGCAGCACTCCCTTAATATTAACCCGCTGCCGGTGTGGCACTCCGTTACAGTGCCGAACTCCAACAAAGTGATCATCTGAGTGTCGCACACACACTCAATATTGACCCTCCAACAGCGTAGCCCTCCCTCAGAACTGACCGTCTGACATCCATACACTGATAGTGTCACAATTCTGCAATATCGACCCCCACCGACGCAGCAGAACTCTCTCAATATTGGCCTTCGGACAGTACTGCGCTACTGATCCTTCGGCGGTGCCTCTTGATATCAATCCTCTGACATTATAGCACTCCCTCAGTACTAACTCTCTGAACGTGCAGCACTCTCTCAGGTCTGATTCTGCGCTATTTCAGCACTCCCACGTCATCAACCCTCTGACAGTGCAGCACTCCCTTTATATTATATTATATTTATCAACCCTCCAACAGTGCACTATTTCCTTAATATTGGACCTCTGATTGGACAAGCTGACAGCATCTCATGTTCTTTATCGACAGAGAGTCAGTTCTGTGGTAGAACCTCATTGTAATGGGTCAGAGTGGGTCTAATCAGTCCAACCCCAAACCTAACCGCGGCTTCAGGCCTAAGCCTAGCCTCAGGCCTAACACTCACCCTCAACCTAAGCAGAAGCCTCAGCCCCAAACCTAAATGTGGTCTGAGCTCTAACCCTAACCATAGACTCAGCCCGAAGCCTAACCTCAGCCTTAACCCAAAACCTCTCCCGAGCCCTACCCCGAACTCCAAACTTAACCTCATTAGTCACCCTAACACAAGTCTCATCCCTCACCCTAACTCTACCCTCATCCAAAACCTCGTCCAATCCTCACACCTCACCCCTAGCCTTGGTCCTAACCCAAACCCTAACCCTCGCCACCCTCTCACGCTAACCCTCATTGTTAATTAGTGAGTACTGAGGTATAGCAGCACTGTCAGAGCATCAGAATAGTGGGAGTGAACTATTGTCAGACTGTCGATACTGAGGCAGTGTCTCATTATAGAAGGGTCAGAATTGAAGCAGTGCCACACTAACAGAGACTCAGTACTGAGGTACTGCAACAGCGTCATAGAATCTGAACTGTGGGCGTGCATTATTGTCAGAGGGTCATGATCTGAGGCAGTGTCTCCTTGTGAGAGGGTCAGGACTGACAGAGAGCCATCCTTGCCTGACAGTCAGTACTGAGGCACTGCTTCTTTGTCAGGGGGTCTGGAGGGATAGTGTCTCATTGTTGGTCAGTCCAGTGTGAGGCAGTAGCTCATTGGTGGAGGGTCAGTCCTCAGGGTGGGCGGATGATGTGGAGGTGCTGGTGTTAGACTTGGGCGGACAAGGCTGAGTATTGACACTCTGCTACAAATGCACTCTCTAGTGCTGACCCTCTGATAAAGGCAAACTCCCTAATTGCTGACACTCTGCCAAGTAGGCACTGGCTCAAACAGACCCTCTGACAATAGGCCACTGACCCTCTGATAGAGCTGCAGTACCTCAGTGAGGCAGTGGCACTCCTTGAATTCTGATCCCATTACAATCAGGCACTGCGTCAGTACTGACGCTCTGCCAAAGAGGTACTGCCTGAAAACTGATCCAATGACAATGAGGCACTCCATCAGGACTTACCTCTGACAGTGCTAGATTACCTCTGTACTGACCTTCTAAAATGGGTGGCACTCCTTCAATTCTGACCCCCTTACAACATAGCCCTGCTGCAGTGCCGACCCTCTGACAACAATGCATTCTCTGAAGCCTGATCCCCTCAAGATGAGGTCATACTTCAGTATTAACACTGACAAAGAGTCACTTCCTCTATATTGACCCTCTCATCGTGCGGCACACCCTCAGTTCTGATCTTACGACAATGGGGCACTTTTGACCAGCTGACAATGGTGCTCTCCCTCAGTTCTGACACCTCCACAGTTCTGCACTACCTCTGTACTGACTCTCAGTACTGACCCGATTCTGATACATTACAATGAGGCGCTGCCTCACTTGTGGCTGTATAACAATGATGCACTCCATCGATTCTGCGCCGCACACAGTGCTGTAATACTTCCGTACTGCCCTGTAATTGTGTGGCACTCCCTTAATTTTGACCCCCTTACACTGAGGCTGTGCCTCAGTATTCACCTCTGAAAATAATGCACTCCTACAGATCTGGCCCTCTGATGCTCCTGCAATAACTTAGTTTTTATCGGCTCGTCACGTGGTTAGCTTCAATGCTGATGCCATTACACAGAGGCAGTTTCTCAGAACTGACCTTCTAACAATGGCACTCCCTTCGGACTGTCAGATACAGCCACACTACCTCCGTTTTGACCCTCTCATCACGTGGCAGTCCCTCAATTCTGAACTCCTCACAATGAGTCGCTAACTCAGTACTGACCCTCTGACAAAGAGGCACTCCCTTAGGGCTGACCTTGCACCAATCAGATACTGCCTCACACCAAACCCTCTCGAATAATGAGGCACTGCTTCAGTACAGACCCTCTGACAAAGACGCACTGCCTCAGAACTGACTCTCCAGCTATGGCGACCGGCAACAAAACGGACCTGCTGACAATGAGGCACTTCCTACCATCTCCAATCATGTGGCAGATCTCTAATCCTGTGGCCCTCTCTCAGTTCTGTCGCCATTGCATTGAGGCATTCCCTCTTCGTTGATCCTCTGAACTCCCTCAAGACTGACCATCCACCGTGATGCACTACCTCAGATCTGGCCCACCGACAGTCCTACAATCTGTCACCATTCCATGTAGCATTCCAGCAATTCCTGACCCCATTTCAATGAGACGCTGTTTCAGATGGTCACTCTGAAAACGAAGCGCATTCTCAGGACTAAATCTCTGAAACTAAAGCACTTCCTCAGTACTAACTCTCTGACAGGCAAGTATTGGGGGTTAGGTTAGGGCTGAGGTTAGACTTGGAGCTTAGGCGAGGGTTGGGGTTGAGGCTAAGCGTTAATTGGGGCTGTGTGTTACGGTCATTTTAGGGCTGAGGCCATAGCTAGTGGTAGGACTGAGGCTCACTTTAGGGCTGAGACGAGATGTTCGGCACTGAGGATCAGCATTAGGGCTGAGGGTAGGGAGGGTTTACGCTGAGGATAGGGTTCGGGTTAGGGTTAGGGTTAATGCTGAGGTGAGGGTTAGCCTAAGGCGAGCGTTTGTATGGGTTTAGGGCTGAGGCTGGGTTTAGAGTCAGGGTTCGGGCAAAGAGACGCTGCCTCAGAACTGACCTGCTGACAATTAGCCAGTACCTTAGGTACTGATGAGCTAATAAAAAGGCCCGCTCTCAGCACTGACACTGCAGCAATGAAGTCTTGCCTCACAACTAACTCACAAAGGGCTCATAATTGAGCAATTGATGAAAGGGTGCGGACTGAGGTGTTGCACAACTGTCAGAGGGTCAGAACTGAGGTATTGGCATCATTATCAGATGGTCAATACTGCAGCAGTGGCTCACTGTAATAGGTCAGAAAGGTCATACTGAGGTCTTGCAAGATAGGGTCAGAACTGGTTGGAGTGATTCATTATCAGAGGGTGGGCACTGAGGCATTGAAGCATTGACAGAGGTCAACACACTGTCTGTATTGAACATGTGGCAATAATGTTCTGACTCCATAACATCAAGGCACTGCCTCAAAACTGACCCTTAATCCTGACCCTCGCACAGTGCTGCATTGCCTCAGTCGTGATGCTGCATTCGTGTGGTACTAGCAGTTCCAACCCATGAATAGGATGGGCTGACGGGGTAACATTTCTTGATATTTGAGAAATGGTTGACTTTGAATGAGTCTGTCAGCGTTCCTGTTTTACAGTTAATTTTATTGTCTGTTAACTGCTTTTTTCTTTGCCAAGTCGTTTGTTACACCGGAGCCAGAGGGAGCATTTTGTTCCTCGGCACTGGACGTCATCTCGGAACGATGACCGCGAACGGTGCCAGGAACAACCTCAGCCTCCAGGCCAGCCATTGATCGAGGGGGTCCCTCACGGCCACAAGAACATGAGGCTTATTCTTTTTTACTCTCTACTTGTTATTCTTTTTAATTACTCTTTCTCCATCTTTTATTTTCCTCATAAATGTTCATCTTTCAGAAATTGGCAAGCATATCCTTTAACTGCACTTGATAGAATCACAAAAGAACCACTTCGATGCACGCTGTCATCAAAAACACACCATTATTTTGAGGCACTGCCTCAGCATTGATCCTCTGACAATATCGCACTCCACAGATTTGACCCTTTGACAACGAAGCAAGGCCTCAGTATTGAAGCTTGAAATGCTTCAATCCCTCAGTTCTGACCATCTGACAAGGAGGCACCTTTATTTCTGACCCTCTCACAGTAGCAATATCTCAGGACTGACCTTCTATTTGTATGGCATTGCCTCACCTTAGAATGAGGTGCTGCCTCAGTCTTGACCTTCTGAAATAATGCACTCCCACAGTTCGGACCCCACTCATATTGCTGCATTTCCTCAACACTGACACTAAAAATGTGTGGGCAGATCTTTAGTGCTGATCCTTTTACAAGGAAGCATTGTCTCAGTATTGACCATCTGACAATGATGAACTCTCACAGGGGTCAGGACTGAACCCCTAGTCAATGAGGCACTTCTTCAGTGCCCGCACTCATTATTCGCCTTCTGACAAAGCTTCAATACCTCAGTACTGACCCTCTCACAGGGCCGATCTTCTGTCAAATCTAGAGAATTAACACAGAGGAGGTGTCTCTTATTAGAGGGTCTGCCCTGAACTCTTGGTTGAAGTGTTCAATAAATTGCTACAACCTGAAAGAAGTAATTCTTCCTGAATTAATAGGCAACCAATTTGAAAATGTGGGCCTCTGGTCGTAAAATCTTTCACAAATGGGAGTAATCTCTACGGATATACACTAACAAGCCTCTTAAGAATCTTAAATGTCGAAAAAATAAGTTTTTTTTCAATCTTATAAACTCCAATGAATGTAGCCCCAACTTTCCTAAGCATAGCAATCCCCTCTGCCATTCCGAAATCAACCCAGTCAACATGAGGTGTTCGGCCTCCGCAGCACTCGCTCTGTGGCCGTACATGTCTTCGAAGTTACCATCCTGCTACTACGATTCTACTTCTATTTACGATGCAGTCCTCCGTCCATCCGAACATACCACCCTTGAACACACGGGCTCTTTTCTTTTGAGACACCTTATGAGCTGTACCTTATCAAATGCTTTGTTGAAATCTCAATGTACTACATCAACTGGTGGTCCTTCGTCAGTAATGTTTGTTTCCTTCTCAAAGCACTGTAGCAAGTTTGTCAAGTATTATTTCCCCGTTATGAAAGGATGTTAACTCTGTAGGATGTTATAGCACACTCAGTACCCTGTTATTTCATCTTTCATTGCCGCATGAACATCTACCCAGGTTGACCTAAATTGGCAACACTTGCTTACTATTTTGTCCAAGTATCTTTGTAATAATGGTGTTATGTTCACAATCTTTCAATCCTCGAGAATTTTCCACAATCTAAGGATTCTTGGAAGATTATCATCAGTGCCTCCATTGTATCTGTAGCTGCGTTGTTCAACATGAGAGGATACAACTCATCATACCCCTTGGATATTTTCTGTACTGATTGGAGTTATGTTTGGAATTCTGTGCAGTGACATTCACTTTTAACAGTTTGCTAAATACTACCAGGAACAGAAATTGTGATCCAGCTGCAACTAAACTAAAGCTTTCAGCACACAAGGAAGTGTTTCAATTCAATATGAACCCTCTTAACTCCTGAAAAGGGCAACACGATTTTGCCTCAGTCCATAAATGTTCTTTCTCCAACATCCTGAGATGCATTATCCGTATTTCTTCAAATTTACCACAGAATCTGTTCCACTCACCCTTTCAGCAATACGCAGAACAACAAATCGGCATTTTTAGTCCCCCCTGTAGCCTCCGTTGCACACGTGCATTGTTAGATGATTATTTATTTGTGTGCCTGCTTTTTGCTCGAATGGATAAAGGTAAATTTCTGTTCTTTTGTCATCAGAACTCTTGCCTCCTCACTCTCATCTTCCTTGTTTTATCCTGTGCTGGAATAT
>NW_026728406.1:0-55000 GCF_030684315.1 Stegostoma tigrinum
TGCTATGATGAGATTTGAACTAACCCTGGAGTGTCAATCCAGAATCCTAGGCCAAATTCCAGGAGATATCATTTCAACTCTCACCATGGCAACAGGCGACATTTGAATCAAATAAAGAACAAAATCGAATTAAAAAGCTAGCTCAATCACGACCACATATCCATTACTGATTTGTTGTTTAAAAACAACCCATCTGGTTCACTTAGAGTCAGAGAGCACGGAAAAAAAACAAAACTTAGGGAAGGAAATCTTCCATCCTTACTCAGTCTGTCCTACATGAGATTTCAGACCCACAGCAATGCGGCTAACTCTTAACTGCCCTCTGGGGATGGGTAATAAATGCTGGTGTGACTGGTCACACACACACACACACATACACACACACACACACACACACACAGAGCTAATGGATAAATAGATAGGCAATCTCCAGATCTCTATTCCAAGCCTCTGCCTTGCTAATCCAGTAACATTATTTACATGAGACAACAAGGTGTAGAGCTGGATGAACGCAGCAGGTCTAGCAGCGTCAGAGGAGCAGGAAGACTGACGTTTCAGGTCTGGAGAAGAAGGGTTTCTGAAGAAGGGTCCAGACCCCGAAAACAAAATGTCGCTTCCTGCTCCTCTGATACTGCTTGGCCTGCTGTGTTCATCCAGTTTCATACTGTGTTATCTCAGATTCTCCAGCATTGGCAGTTCCTACTGTCTCTGAAACATTATCAACATGCATTTGTGTCCTTTAATGATAGTGAAAAGGGACTGACAATTGTCCTTTGTCTCCCAGCATTTAAGGGAGGAGGAATAACGCAATTGAGGGATTTTCCTTCCTCCATTTAAGAGCCCTCTCCTGTGCCTTGGAAAAAAATGGTCTGAACGAGTCGAAAGGAATGACCCAAAACCCTGAGAGTGAATGGGATATTGGCAGCAGCCGGGGGTTTGGGTCAGTGTTGATCTGATCATCATAGAACAACAGTGGCTTATTACAGAGGGATGTGCTGGCCAATCTCTTCACACAGATGAGTCAAGGTTTGAATGTGAAGCTCACCACCAGCTAACGTGAGTAATATGCATAGTCTGGACTCAATCGTGAAGGGTGGCCATGTTAGAGCAAATTACTGCCAATGCTGGAATCTCTGCTGAAAAACAGCAAATGCTGGAGGTCACAGGGGGTCACGCATCATCCATGGAGAGAGAGCAAGCTAACATTTTGAGTCCAGATGACTGTTAATCAGAGAATTAACACAGTGTGGAGCTGGAGGAACACAGCAGGCCAGGCAGCATCAGACGAGCAGGAAAGTTGACCCTTTGATGAAGAGTTGTCTAGACTCGAAACGTTAGCTTGTTCTCTCTCCGTGGATGCTGCGTGACCACCGCCCCCCCCACCAATCTCCAGCACTGGTTGTCTTCCGTCATGAGAGGTGACCAGTCTGGGGGACCCCAAGACAAGTCAACACCTGCAGGAGGGACTGAAACAAAATAAGAAGCGGGGGGAAAGAATCCAAATCCGGCCATTATCCCAAGCACCAGTTCCGCGTGACAGAAAGCAGGAGATGGTGGGCTCTGGCCTTACCCAGTGTGCGGAGAAGTAGATGCCAACATAACTCCCATCCAATGCACTGCTGTCCACTACCTGCCCGTTGTTCTTGATCAGTGATCCAGCCACCACCTCGGCAAAGGACTTGAAGCCCCAGGGAAATTCGGACCCTGCCCGAGTTAACAGGTTGGTTAGTGCAGTTACAAAACGTATCGGGGAGTGAGGTACTTTTTCGGTGCACGCACGCGCGGCTGTCTGAAACGGTGAGGGCCGGGCGGGAACGAGACTGTAACTCCTACCTAGAGGGTCGTCCCGGATAATGAGGTGGCCATTTCTGCTGACGATTCTTCCCGTGCTGCCTTCTATGAAAATTAGTGTTGGAACGTTGGTCACTTTATATTTACTCCACAGCTTTATCTGCAAGCGGAGGGCAGGAAGAGAAAACAAAATCAGAACGTTTAAGCTTGTAACGCCTCCCTGTCACCAACCAGCAGAGGGTAATCACTAACAATTCTTGCCAGCTGCCCGATGAAGGGTCTAGGCCCGAAACGTCAGCTTTTGTGCTCCTGAGATGCTGCTTGGCCTGCTGTGTTCATCCAGCCTCACATTTCATTATCTTGGATTCTCCAGCATCTGCAGTTCCCATTATCTCTGATGTAACTGGCTGCTAGGTTTGAAAGGACGGGTGAACAGAACCCTCGTCATTTCCTATCCCTCCATGAGCACAGCAAAGACTCAGCTCAGTGGTCATTGTCACCTGCTACAAGCCCAGTGCTGTTGCCCCCTCACGTCAAGTTCCCGGTCCTAGTTGAATTCTTCTAGTCTAACTCTCCAAGCAGGAACTTCATTTCCACGAGGGTTGAGAATGAATGGGTTATTCCTTTCCATGCTAACAGGCTTCTCGATGCCATGATGCGGATCTCAGTTCCCTAGTACAGAACCTCCAGTTTAGTCTTGGGGCAGCAAAAGGAAGGAGAAATTAAACGGGGGGGGGGGGGGGGGGGGGGGGGGGTCGATGCATTGACCCCCTCCATTAAACAGCAATGATGTGTCTTTATACAACATGTTCAGCATAATCAGACATCACACAGAACATCTTGGGAGAAATATAACACAAAGTTTGGTACCAAACCACAGAATGGATGCTACTAGAGAAGGTTGACAAAAAGCTTTGTCAAATGAGTAGGCTTTGTGAAATATCTGAAAGATGTTAAGGAGAGGGAGCCAGTTTTTTTTTAAAAAGAGACACTAGGTGATTTCAGGGCCACATTCTAACTGACAACTTTTGTTTTCAAAATAAGACTCACTGAATAAACCCAGGCTATCCTGAATAAACCCAGGGGTGGCACGGTTGCTCAGTGGTTAGCACTGCAGCCTCACAGCTCCAGGGACCCGGGCTCGATTACAGTCTCAGGCAACTGTCTGTGTGGAGTTTGCACATTCTCCTGTGTCTGTATGGGTGTGCTCTGGTTTCCTCCCACAGTCAAAGATGTGCAGGCAGGTGGATCGGCCATGCTAAATTGCCCATAGTGCTCAGGGGTGAGTGGGTTATAGGGGGGTGGGTCTAGGTGGGATGTTCCAAGGGGCAGTGTGGACTTGTTGGGCTGAAGGGCCTGTTTCCACTCTGTACGGAACCTAATTTTGTAAAACTACAGAAATCTTGGATTTTCACCAATCTATCAATCATTCTATTTGGTACCAAGCCAGTAGTAAGTAAGGAGGAAACAGAGTGTTTATTTAACACTGCAGATGATTGAATATGGGTTTGAAGATTTTCTGTAAATGCTAGAGTAAAATTAAACCATAGTGAGGCATTGTATTTGACTGTCTGCCCAAAGTATCAAGCAGGAAGTATTGTCAGGGAAGACAACAGGAGTTCTAGATCTTTGTGAATCAGTTGACAAACAGAATTTTGAAGAACTGAGTCTTCAATATACTTTACTCAAAAGCTCATTTGGACATGCATACAGATATAGTCCAGAATTTTAAAAAAACAGGAAAACTATAAACTCTTCTAATCACTTCGCAAGTTAATCTTGTTTGTTACTCAAAGACTCAGAAAGCACCAGGAACAGGAGTGGGCCATTCAGCCCCTCAGGCCTGTTCTGCCATTTAATGAGGTCATAACCTAATTCCATTTGGCCCGTATCCCTCGATACCTTGGCTTAATTTAAAAAGAAAACTGTCTCAGATTTAAAATTAACAACTCATCCACTGGCATTTGTGAAGACAGTTCCAAACCTCTGCCACACTGTGCGTAGAAATGCTTCCTAGCATCTCTCTTGAACAGTTTGACCCAAATTCTCAGGCAATGACCCCTTGTTCTCGCATCCCCAGTCAGTGGAAATAGTTTATGTAATCTGTCTGATACAAAGAATGAAAGAGAAATACAGTACAGGAACTGGCCCTTCGGCCCTCCAAGCCTGTGCCGATCATCATGCCCTGATTAATCTAAAGAACAAACCTTTTGCCCTTATTCAGTCTGTATCCTTCTATTCCCTCCCTATTCATGTAACCATCCAGGTCCCTCTTAAATATCTTAAAGACTTTCACCTGAAAAGGCCTCAACCTTCGAAATGCTAGAGAAAACAGGCCTAATGCATATAATCTCCCTTCATAACTTAACCCCTGAAGTCCCAATATCAGAGATAGTAGGAGTTGCAGATGCTGGAGAATCTGAGATAACAAGGTGTGAAGCTGGATGAACACAGCAGGCTGAGCAGTATCAGAGGAGCAGGAAAGCTTGACATTTCGGGCCTAGACTCTTCTTCAGAAATGGGGGAGAGGAAGGGGGTTCTGAAATAAATAGGGAGAGAGGGGGAGCAGATAGAAGATGGATAGAGGAGAAGATAGGTGGAGAGGAGACAGACAGGTCAAGGAGGCGGGGATGAAGCTAGTAAAGGTAAGTGTAGGTGGGGAGGTAGGGAGGGGATAGGTCAGTCCAGGGAGGACGGACATGTCAAGGGGGCGGGATGAGGTTAGTAGGTAGGAGATGGGGTGGGGCTTG
This sequence comes from Stegostoma tigrinum, assembly GCF_030684315.1. Classification (NCBI taxonomy): domain Eukaryota; kingdom Metazoa; phylum Chordata; class Chondrichthyes; order Orectolobiformes; family Stegostomatidae; genus Stegostoma; species Stegostoma tigrinum. The sequence goes on from NW_026728406.1 coordinate 4,542, forward strand.
AGGTGGGGAAGGTGGGAAGAAGGACAGGTTGTGGGGGAGGACGAGCTGGTCTGGTTTTGGGATGTGGTTGGGGGAGGGAAGATCCCAATATCATTCTTGTAAACCAATGTCGTACTCCCTCCAAGGCCAATATATCCTTCGCAAGGTGTGATGCCCAGATCTGCTCATATTACTCCAAGGTGGGGTGGGGGGGTTTAACCACGGTTAACCAGACACAATTGGATGTAAATTGATCACAGTTGGGAGTTAAGTTGGTCATCAATGAGCAATAGTGTCCCCTTCAGTTTGGGAGTAAAATCTCCAATCATCTGTGATCCCCACTGTTGGTTGCTATAGGTTACCATCAGGCTGCTGGGTGTATTTGGTTTTCACCTCGCTATGGTGAATTACATCTCAGCTTGTTCACGATCTTTCTCATACTGAGCCTGCATGCGGTCCACAGCGGATTCATCAGAACGACACTGGGGCTAAAAGAGTTACATTTCATGGGTGGGTTCCAATACGTTGTGCCGAATCCTCACAGTACAGAGGACTGAGAGGTTGATCTGGCGTTTAACATGTTGGAAGGCCTTCTACAGGGTAGACACCCCTGCTACAAAAGAATTAAGGGGGGTGGGGGGGGGGAGGCCATTCAGCCCTTTGAGCCTGCTCTGTCACTCAATCTGATTATGGCCGATCATCCAACTCAGTCCCCTGTTCTCAACGTCTCCCCCATACCCTCTGATCCCTTGAACCCCAATTACTGTATCTATCTTCTTCCTGAAAGCATTCGATGTTTTGGCCCCAACTGTTTTCTTTGGTTGTTAATTCTACAGGCCCTCGACTCTCTGGGTGAAGACATTTCTCCTCATCTCAGTCCGATGTCCCACATCCTGAGACGGTGATGCCTGCACCTTGGTTGGGCACAGGTAATAAGGGATTGTGAACAAAGACAGGAATGTAGCATTGAGATAAAGGGTCAGTCGTGGCTGTACAGAATGGTGGAGCAGGCTCAGAGGGCCGAATGGCCTACTCCCACTCCGAGTTTCTATGATTCCAACAGAAGGATGAGTGGGCTCAAAAGGCCGGATTCCCTGGTTCCCGTGTTAGGAATTCTGACAGAAATGAAAGAGAGCATTGGAAAGTAAAGATGTCAGGTTCCACATTCACCCATGTGTTGCCAAACATCTCTCTCTCTCTTCTCGGCTGTAAACGGACTAGAGGTAAACATGAAGCATTTTCTGTTTCTTAGACAAATTCTGGCACAGATTCCATTATCCAGGGCAAGTGCTGTTGCTGTTATGAGTGCAAGTCTGTACAGGCTCCTTCCTGACAGTTTAATTGCCCACCATAGCTTCAAACTAGCACTGCAGCAGATGACGTTGGGTATAAATGTCACATGCCAAATGAGCAACATTATTTTGCCTTCTGCCTCAGCCCCTCCCACTCTCATATCCGATAATGGGGCATTAAGAGTTTGATTTCTGTATTTGACGTATAAAATTGCAGCTTAAAATAAAATCCTTGTTCCTTCGTAACTTTAATTTCACTCACAATGTCAGTAAGCCTCACAATTAAGCACTCTGCAAAGAGAAAAAAATCCGTCTGGGCCCTTGCGCTATCCAAAGCTCCAGAAATCATTGACAGATGTGTGAATTCTTAATTCCCCAAAGAAGGCTTTTAAAGTTTTAAATGAGACAAACTTCCTAAACCCTTCGATACGCAGCATGAGAGAGAGCGCCACAGGCAACTCACGCGTGCACTACATTTCCTACTTAAAGGGGGTCCTCGGATCTCACCTTAATGCAGTGAGAAAATCCTTACAAGGGCTAAGTAAAAACACACTCTAATTTCCTTCCTTCGCAATCTTCCCCCCCAGCTCCCCCAGTCCTTTAATTGCAAAGTTTACGAGAGTTTATAGTTTTTGCAAGTTAGGATCACAGAGAACAGAATGTAAATACTAAGGAGTCCATTCTGTGGTCTGGCTCGACAGGCCTGGCTGGCAGAGTTGGAAGCCCAACCTCATCGGAGTGCCTAGGTTTGAGGGTGCGGGACGAAGAGATGAGCTAGGCCCGCAGAGATATGGATGGAGAGTGAGGCACTGGGTATTTTACTTGGGATGTTCACCGAGAGACTGGGCTTGAAGGTTCCAACCTCAGTGTGGGCCCTACAACAAGAGGCACATTCTCCCCGGGCAAAGTTTTCCATGTGATAGGGGGTTCAGGAGTTGGAGGCCGGTAGTAAAATAGGGTCTTGACCCCCAACCACTTGTCAGGAGGCGATAACCAAATGGTGATCTGTACAGAAGACTCTTACCAATTGTTATAGATGCACCGTGCAAAGCATTTTATCCAGATGCATCGTGATTAGCTATCGCAGCAGCAGTTAGCAGGGGTACTGCCTCACTTCACCAGGGGCACGGGTTCGATTCCTACCCTCGGGTGACTGTCTGTGTGGAGTTTGCACATTCTCCCCGTGTCTGCGTGGGGTTCCTCCAGTTTCCTCCCACAGCCCAAAGGTGTGCAGGTTAAGGTTCATTGGCCATGCTAAATTGCCCACTGTGTCCGGGGAAGTGCAGGCTAGGTGGGCCAGCCATGGAAAATGCAGGATTACAGGGATGGGGGTAGGGATGTGGGTCTGGGTGGGGTGCCCTTCAGAGGGTCATTGTGAATTCAATGGGCTGAATGGCCTGCTTCTACACTGTAGGGATTCTATGAGCGTGAGTAACTGTTCCGCCCAGGGCCGTAAGACACTACAGACAGTTGTGAACAGAGCCGAGTCCATCATTCAAGCCAACTTCCCATCCGTTGATTTCATCTATACTTTTTGCTGCCTTGTAAAGGTGGCCAACATCATCTAAGACCTTTCCGTCCCCAGTTCTACTCTATTACACCCCTTCCATTGTGCAGAAGATACAAAAGCTTAAACAGATTCAAGGACACCCCCTTCCCCGCTGTTAGCAGACTTCTGAATGGACCTCTCAAATTTTCAATTTCATGTTGATCTCGCTCTTTGTGTGCCTTCTCTGCTGTAACATTGTATTCCTCACTGTATTCTACTACCCTAATGCACTCTGTATGGTATGATCTGCCTGTACTGTACACAAAACAAAACTTTGCACTGTAACTAGGTACATGTGACAATACTAAAACAAATCAAAAAGGAATCAGCTAATCAGGGATGCTAGGCATGCTCATCACCCATATCACAGAACTGTTACAGTGCTGGCAAGTCCAAATGGCCCATCATGCCTGCACCTACCCTTCAAACAAGCACTGTTACCCAAGCGCCAATCGCCTACTTTTTTCCTATTCTTCTTCTGTCCAAATGTCCCAATTTGAACCTGCTTCCTGCCTTAAGGCTAAAGTAACCACAGTCCCACACACAGTCATCAGAGAGAGATAATAAACTGTGAGGCTGGATGAACACAGCAGGCCAAGCAGCATCTCAGGAGCACAAAAGCTGACGTTTCGGGCCTAGACCCTTCATCAGAGAGGGGGATGGGGAGAGGGAACTGGAATAAATAGGGAGAGAGGGGGAGGCGGACCGAAGATGGAGAGTAAAGAAGATAGGTGGAGAGAGTATATGTGGGGACGTAGGGAGGGGATAGGTCAGTCCAGGGAAGACGGACAGGTCAAGGAGGTGGAATGAGGTTAGTAGGTAGATGGGGGTGCGGCTTGGGGTGGGAGGAAGGGATGTGTGAGAGGAAGAACCGGTTAGGGAGGCAGAGACAGGTTGGACTGGTTTTGGGATGCAGTGGGTGGGGGGGAAGAGCTGGGCTGGTTGTGTGGTGCAGTGGGGGGAGGGGACGAGCTGGGCTGGTTTTGGGATGCGATGGGGGAAGGGGAGATTTTGAAACTGGTGAAGTCCACATTGATACCATTAGGCTGCAGGGTTCCCAGGCGGAATATGAGTTGCTGTTCCTGCAACCTTCGGGTGGCATCATTGTGGCAGTGCAGGAGGCCCATGATGGACATGTCATCTAGAGAATGGGAGGGGGAGTGGAAATGGTTTGCGACTGGCAGGTGCAGTTGTTTATTGCGAACTGAGCGGAGGTGTTCTGCAAAGCGGTCTCCAAGCCTCCGCTTGGTTTCCCCAATGTAGAGGTAGCCACACCGGGTACAATGGATGCAGTATACCACATTGGCAGATGTGCAGGTGAACCTCTGCTTAATGTGGAATGTCATCTTGGGGCCTGGGATAGGGGTGAGGGAGGAGGTGTGGGGGCAAGTGTAGTATTTCCTGCGGTTGCAGGGGAAGGTGCCGGGTGTGGTGGGGTTGGAGGGCAGTGTGGAGCGAACAAGGGAGTCACGGAGAGAGTGGTCTCTCCGGAAAGCAGACAGGGGTGGGGATGGAAAAATATCTTGGGTGGTGGGGTCGGATTGTAAATGGCGAAAGTGTCGGAGGATGATGCGTTGTATTCGGAGGTTGGTAGGGTGGTGTGTGAGAACGAGGGGGATCCTCTTAGGGTGGTTGTGGCGGGGGCGGGGTGTGAGGGATGTGTTGCGGGAAATATGGGAGACGCGGTCAAGGGCGTTCTCGATCACTGTGGGGGGAAGTTGCGGTCCTTAAAGAACTTGGACATCTGGGATGTGCGGGAGTGGAATGTCTTATCGTGGGAGCAGATGCGGCGGAGGCGGAGGAATTGGGAATAGGGGATGGAATTTTTGCAGGAGGGTGGGTGGGAGGAGGTGTATTCTAGGTAGCTGTGGGAGTCAGTGGGCTTGAAATGGACATCAGTTACAAGCTGGTTGCCTGAGATGGAGACTGAGAGGTCCAGGAAGGTGAGGGATGTGCTGGAGACGGCCCAGGTGAACTGAAGGTTGGGGTGGAAGGTGTTGGTGAAGTGAATGAACTGTTCGAGCTCCTCTGGGGAGCAAGAGGCGGCGCCGATACAGTCATCAATGTACCGGAGGAAGAGGTGAGGTATGGGGCCTGTGTAGGTGCGGAAGAGGGACTGTTCCACGTAACCTACAAAGAGGCAGGCATAGCTGGGGCCCATGCGGGTGCCCATGGCCACCCCCTTAGTCTGTAGGAAGTGGGAGGAGTCAAAAGAGAAGTTGTTGAGGGTGAGGACGAGTTCAGCTAGGCGGATGAGAGTGTCGGTGGACGGGGACTGGTCGGGCCTGCGGGACAGGAAGAAGCGGAGGGCCTTGAGACCATCTGCATGCGGAATGCAGGTGTATAGGGACTGGACGTCCATGGTGAATATGAGGTGTTGGGGGCCAGGGAATTGGAAGTCCTGGAGGAGGTGGAGGGCGTGGGTGGTGTCACGGATGTAGGTGGGGAGTTCCTGGACCAAAGGGGAGAAAATGGAGTCCAGATAGGTGGAGATGAGTTCGGTGGGGCAGGAGCAGGCTGAGACGATGGGTCGACCAGGGCAGGCAGGTTTGTGGATTTTGGGAAGGAGATAGAAACGGGCCGTGCGGGGTTGGGGAACAATGAGGTTGGAGGCTGTGGGTGGGAGGTCCCCTGAGGTGATGAGGTCATGAATGGTGTTGGAGATGATGGTTTGGTGCTCGGGTGTGGGGTCATGATCGAGGGGGCGGTAGGAGGTGGTGTCGGAGAGTTGGCGTCTGGCCTCGGCGATGTAGAGGTCAGTGCGCCATACTACCACTGCGCCACCCTTGTCTGCGGGTTTGATGGTGAGGTTGGGGTTGGAGCGGAGGGAGCGGAGGGCTGCCCGTTCTGCAGGGGAGAGGTTGGAGTGGGTGAGAGGGGTGGAGAGGTTGAGGCGGTTAATGTCTCAACCTGTCTCTGCCTCCCTAGCCGGTTCTTCCTCTCACCCATCCCTTCCTCCCACCCCAAGCCGCACCCCCATCTACCTACTAACCTCATCCCACCTCCTTGACCTGTCCGTCTTCCCTGGACTGACCTATCCCCTCCCTACCTCCCCACCTATACTCTCTCCACCTATCTTCTTTACTCTCCATCTTCGGTCCGCCTCCCCATCTCTCCCTATTTATTCCAGTTCCCTCTCCCCATCCCCCTCTCTGATGAAGGGTCTAGGCCCGAAACGTCAGCTTTTGTGCTCCTGAGATGCTGCTTGGCCTGCTGTGTTCATCCAGCCTCACATTTTATTATCTTGGAATTCTCCAGCATCTGCAGTTCCTATTATCTCATCAGAGAGAGATGGCTGGTTTAACCTGAGGGTCACCTCAGGCGAGGGGAGAGAGCGAGAAGGACAGCCCTTCGTGCTACCCTCAGCTGGTGCAGGAACTGAGCTCATGTTGTTGGCAGCACTCACACTGTGAACCACCCATCCAGCCAACTGAGCTAATCCTTATTTGATGAATGGGGGTATAGATGACATCTTCCAACACGGTGATTTTTAGTGAGGTTAAATTAAACCAAACCCTCATCAACTCTGCTCAGCAGCGCAAATACAGAAATATTTACAAACGTTCAAGTGTTTACAAATTTACAAGGAACTGCAGCAAAATGACTCACGATCAAAGCAAAGCTGGACCACATTTAATCCCAAATGGAATGCTTCAGGAAATGAACGTGTCCAAATAGTCTCCAACTCTCTGCAGTGAGCATTTAGAAAGCAAACTCGACTTTTAGAGATTTCTGGTGGTAAAATAACTTCCTGGATCTTCTCTGTGTTATTGTACAGTGCGGTCAATTTGCCCACAACCAAGCAGTCGATAGGTTTTGGGACGACCTCACCCTAAAACATCCTCGTAGGCTCCTGCGGAAGGAGGGCAGATCTGTTTTTTTGTTCATGGGATGCGGGCATTGCTGGTAAGATCACCACATAGTGGCTAACCCTCGCCACCTTTTCTGAGCAGCATCTGCATTGGGTTCACCCTGGTTGGCAAGGTGATGGGTAGCGCTTATAACCCAGAGCACCAGGCTAATGTGTAAAAGAGGTTCTTTTTTGTGCAGAGGTAGTGTCCCTACTTCTTGGTCAGGAGGTCCATGTTGTGTCTAACCTCAGGATATGACAGTCACAGATGTGTGTTGTAACAGTTTGGATATGCCAATTCTCCAATCTCTATGACAATGCTTAGAACATTAGAGTGAGGACAGAAGGTTTTCCCGAAGGTTAAAATCACTGATGAAGATCCATTTCATTTCTAACGAGTATTATAAAGCAGGGCCCAGTCATCACCTATCCCTGCATTTGAGGATGACAATCTTCAGTGTTGCAACTCTCTGTTATGGTCTTTATGATGCTTGGCCATTTTTTCATTCTCTCACAGGACACAGGTGTTGCTGGCTGGGCCAGTGTTTATTGCCTGTTCCTAGTTGCCCCCTTTGAGAAGGAGGTGGGAAGCTGCCTTCTTGATAAGCTGCAGTCCACCTGCTGTGGGTCGACCCACAATGCCATTAGGGAGAGAATTCCAGGATCCCAGCGACAGTGATATATTTCAAATCAGGATAGAGAGTGCATTGCCTCTGGTGTAGATAGTACACACTGCTGCTGCTGAGCGTCGATGGAGGAGGGAGTGCATGTTTGTGGGTGTAGTGCCAATCAAGCGGGCTGCTTTGTCCTGGATGGTGTCAACCTTCTTGAGTGTTGTTGGGGCTGCACTCATCCAGGCAAGTGGGGAGTATTCCATCACACTCCTGACTTGTGCCCTGTAGATGGCGGACAGGCTCTGGGGAGTCAGGTTACTCACGACAACATTTCCAGCTTCTGGCCTGCTCTTGTAGCCACTGTGTTTATGTGGTGAGTCCAGTTGAGTTTCTGGTCAATGGTAACCCCCAGGGTGTTGATAGTGCTGGATTCAGTAATGGTGACATCAGTGAATATCAAGGGGCAGTGGTTAGATTGTCTCTTATTGGAGATGTTCATAGCCTGGTATTTTGTGTGGCATGAATGTCACTTGCCACTTGAAGGGAAGGTCTGCAGATCTTTAGGCACCTAGTGTTCGGTGAAAATGGGCAGGACGGAGTGGCTGATGGAGAGTGATGTGGGAGCTGGGGGAGGGGTTGGGAGGCCTTTGCCAACTCCAGGAAACCATTGTTGGCAGCTGTAATCCCAGCACACCCAGACCCAAAGCAAAAACGCATGACGAAATCTAAGAACCATCTGGTACAAAGCTGACAGTCAAAAGTCACCAACCCTCTGGAATAGAGAATCCTAAAGATAATTCTGCCTGTTAAGAGGATGAAGCCCCATATCCTCCAGCTTCCCAAGACTGATAAAAGGATGAGGCTCTGCTGCTGAGGGGAGGTGGTGGCCTAGTGGTATTATCACTAGGCTATTAACCTAGAGGACACCCCCACTAGTGTTCCTGGGATGCAGGTTCAAATCCTGCCATGGAAGATGGTGGAATTTGAGTTTAATAAATTGTTCGTCACTAAGTTTGTGATTAGGAACTTAATGACGGTTGCAAAAACACATATGGTTCACTAATCCCCTTCATGGAACAAAGCTGTTGCTGGCTCCTACCTCATCTGGTCTACATGAGACTCTAGACCCATGGTAATGTGTTTGGCTCTTAACTGCCCCCGGGCAATTAGGGATGGACACTAAATGCCAGCAATGGCCACATCCTGTGTAAGAATTAGATAGAAATGTTCCCATGATGACTGAGAGCTTCCAACACCACAGTGAGATAACAAAGTGTGGGGCTGGTTGAACACAGCAGGCCAAACAGCATCTTAGGAGCACAAAGGCTGACGTTTTGTGCATCAGCTTTTGTGCTCCTGAGATGCTGCTTGGCCTGCTGTGTTCATCCAGCCCCACACTTTGTTATCTTGGATACTCCAGCATCTGCAGTTCCCATTATCTCTCAACACCACAGCGAGGCCTGGTTTGAGCCTAGGCTGGTCCAAATACAGAAGTTACGTTAAACAATTTGCTTCTTCCTTAAGGCGTTAAGTGCTTCTGAATTACAGTTGGAAGGGAGAGAGGCAACAAAATAATTAATCCCACGGAAAGTCCGTGTCTGTCAGGAAGCTGTGCTAGAAGAAATAGCACCGGTGCTCTTTCCTGAAGGCCTCACTGCATTTTGAAGCCTGAGCATATGGATGTAACCTGTGTTGCTGGAGTTACTAATAGAGTTCACTGTCCAGAAGTCTCAGGTAGGTAATGTCACAGATACCAACTTCTCCTTTTATTTAACAAACTTCTTGACAACCCATGTGAACTGCATCAGGGAGTGGACATTTAGAAAAGAAATGTTCAGATAATTGAGAACCACTTCGGCTCGCTGCCAATCATCCTCCCAGCAAGAGGATGGAAAGCAGATGTGCATGAGATAAGGGCCGGACTCTGTCAGATTTAACACTTTCACAACCATTACTATGACCATCAGGCATGGAAGCAAAAGTACACCATTTGGCCCATCGAGTCTGCTCAGCCATTCAATGAGATCATGGCTGATCCCATATTCCTCAAGTCCACTTCCCTGCGTTTTCTCCACAACGTTTTGATTCTCTTACTGATTGAAAATCTATCTCACAGTCTAGAATATGCTCAATGACCCAGCCTCAACAGCACTCCGTAGCAATTAATTTCACAGGTTCATTACCCTCTGAGAGAAGAAATTCCTCATCTCTGATCCTTTACTCTGAAAATGGTGCCCTTTGGTCTAGAATTTGCCACAAGGGGAAACAGCTTCTCCACATCTATCCTGTGAGGACCTCTAAGTAACTTGTATATTTCGATATGATCACTGCCATCCTCCCAACACCCCCCCAACAACGCCCCCCCCCCCCCCCCAATTCTTCTATATGCTATCAAGTACAGGCCTAATTTGCTCAATCTCGCATTATTAAGTTAGTCTCTCCATACCTGATATCAACCGAGTGAACATTCACTTGACTGTCTGCACTGCTAGAATATATTTCCTTTGATAAAGGGCTCAAAACAGTATTCCAGCTGTGGTTTGACTAGTGCCTTATATCGTTTTACCAAAACTTCCCTACTTTCACACATCATTCCCTTTGAAATGAAGACCAACTTTAATTTTGCCTCCTCTGTGCTGAAAGGACGCTAATGGGGCATCGGGGAGCTAGGTGAAGCGAGGGGAAGGGGAAGCAAGGGGGAAGAGGGAAGAGGGGGAAGAAGGGAGTGAGGGAGGAGAGGGAGTGAGGTGGGGAAGGGGAAGCAAAGGGAGATGGGGAGGGTGATGGTGAGAGGGAGTAAGGGGGAGATGGAGCAAGAGAGAGGGGAAGCGAGGGGCAGAGGGAGCAAGGGGGAAAGGGAAGGGAAGGGGAGGGGTTATCGAAGGGGCTGGGCGAGTGAGGAAGAGAGGGAGCAAGGGGGAGGGGAGAGAAAATGGGTACGGTGTAGCGAAGGGGGAGGGGGAGAGGGAAGGGAAGTGGGAGGAGTTATTGAAGGGGCTGGGGGAGTGAGGGAGAGAGGAGGAAGGGAAAGAAATGGCGAGGGGGTGGGGGGGGAGTGAGGGGGAAGAGGGAAGCAAAGGGGGAGGGTCAGGGGGAACAAGGGAGTGCGGGAGGAGAGGGAGTGAAGGGGAAGGATACAGAGTGGGCTGGGTGTGTTTGGCGGGGATAGACGCTGAGAAACCTGCCACAATTATGGAACATTAACAAGACCAAACTGAATGAAACTTATCATTTAAATTTATGGTCTAGCCATGAATGTGAACAGAGCAGACCTGGAGAAGGGGTGAAGAGCAGACAGCCAAGAGCTGATGTATTTATGCTGTGCATCAGAGACACAGCAGGCTGTTGGCTATAAGCACAAACAGGAACCACAAACAGCTTCATCTAAACTTCAGCACTGCAACCCTTTCCTCCCCCAAATGTCACAGCAGAACACACCAGGCACAACATATTTATTCGGCTCCCAGGTTTGGGGAGGTTAAATTTTCTCCAGTCACATTCGCAGATTGATAGCTGGGGTTATGAAGTCAGAAACAGGGCTACGTTTCTGTGCCTCGAGTACATATTTCCCATGGAGAGCACAGAAAGGAAAACCATTAATCTTGCGAATTCAACACAGACTGCTTCTTCTCCCTTGCCTCACAAACTTCAAAATGCTGGGCCAGCGCAGTCAGTCCATATATGGCTCTGAGCGTACAAGATAAAACACAAGCACGCTGATCCTGAGGAACCTACGAGGTCCTTGCCTGTTTAAACACATACACATGACATATGGGCTACCAGAGCTTATAAGCAACAGTGAACATACCACACCACATTCACCAGGCTTTCGCATTTACTCCTTCTGGTGCTGGCCAAGTCCAAAAGGTGCACAGCAGCAAACTCACCAAGAATTCTAAGACAACACTTTACAAACCCATAACTTCGGCCATCTAGGATGACAAGGAACACCAGCCCCTGCGCGCACACCCTCTCGCCATTCCTTCAGCACCACTGGGTCAAAATCTTACAATTCCCTTCGTAACAGCACAGTGGGCTGTCATTTAAACAGGTGGCACCTTCTCAAGGGCTTGGCCCGGCCAGCCACACCCACATTAAAATGTCCGATAAAGTCACTGTCCAAAGTGGGTGCTGACTTATAAAACCTTTGCACATGGGCCAAATATACGGACTGCTGGTCAGCAACTGTAATGTAGTAAAAGCCACCCTGGAAAGATTCCTTCCAGCCTCCCCGCCGATTCCTCCACTCTGCCCATCACTGCGCAGAAACCCCTGACAGAATAACAAAGTGTGGAGCTGGATGAACACAGCAGGCCAAGCAGCATCTCAGGAGCACAAAGGCTGACGTTTCGGGCCTAGACCCTTCATCAGGGAGGGAGATGGGGAGAGGATCCCCACCCCCATCTCTGATGAAGGGTCTAGGCCCGAAACGTCAGCTTTTGTGCTCCTGAGATGCTTCTTGGCCTGCTGTGTTCATCCAGCTCCACACTTTGTTATCTTGGATTCTCCAGCATCTGCAGTTCCCATTACCCCTGACAGAATACTTCTCTCTTCGTGCAGATAAGGAAAATGAGAACAAATTATTCCTTTGACATTTCACGTTAAAATGAGCCGGGGGGTGGGGGGGGGGAGGAGATGTTGGCGATGCAGGGAGGGCCTGCTAGGCCAAATTCATTCACGCGATGTAGACATCAATGGCCAGTCAACCATTTATTGCCCATCCCTAATTGCCCAGAGGGCAGCTCAGAACCAACCACGTAGCTGAGGGTCTGGAGTCACATGTAGGTCTGACCAGGTAGGGATGGCAGTTTCCTTCCCCAAAGGACGTTAGTGAACTAGATGGGCTTTTCATGGCAATTGACAAAGGATTCAGGGTCATCATTAGATTCTTAATTCCAGATTTTTATTGAATTCAAATTCCACCGTCTGCTGTGGCGGGATTCAAACCTGGGTCCCCAGAATATTAGCTGGGTCTCCAGATTCATTCATTTATTCATTCATTCACTAGTCGTCCCTGGCAGACGAGGATGAACGTCTTCCTCTCTCAGGGTGAGCCTGTAGGTGGCCGTACAGACCGATGGGGCAACCACAGGCTCTGTTACACTTGGGGCGGGAGGTGGTCACAGGAAGGGGGTGGGTGGGTGTTGGTGTGGCAGTGCGCTCCTTACACTGTTTCCCCTGCCTTCAGCTTTCTCCCCAACAGCAAGTCGCAAGGTGCTCGAAGCCTTCCCAGACGCTCCTCTGCCACTTTGGATGGCCTTGGGCCAGTGATTCCCAGGTGCCTGTGGGAATGCCGCACTTCGCCAGTGAGGCCTTGCAGGTATCCCTGAAGGGCTTCCTCCATCCACCTGCGGCTTTGCTGCCGTTTCGGAGCTGGGAGTGGAGCACCTGATCGGGGAGTCTTGTGTTGGTCATGAGGGCGACGTGCTTGGCTCACTGCGGCTGATCAAGGGGGTGGTCAGTGCTTCGATGCTGGGGATGTTGGCCTGGGTGCGGATGTTGGTGTTGGTGTGTCTTTCTTCCCAATGGATTTGCTGGATCTTGCACAGGCAGTGTTGGAGGCGCTGCTCCAGTGCCTTGAGGCGTCTGTTGTAGATCGTCCACATCTCGCAGCCAAAAAGGATGAACAGTCTGGCCACTGCCTTCCCATGGTGGTGGCTGATGTAGAGGAGGGTGAAAAAGTTAGAGGGAGGGCTGAAAAAGAGGAGGAAGAAGAGCAAGAGGGAGGACGGAAGACAAAGGCAGAGCTGGAGAAGAAAAGAAAGAGAGAGAATTGTAAAGGGTCAATAAAGATTAGGCTGACCCAGAAAGGCTTGTACATATGTGGCTGATTTCTCCCCCCTTTGAACTTTTGACCCCAATCCCCTTTCATTCCTAATCTGCCCCAAGAAGCTTTGAATGAGGATGGCATATCCTTAAGCAAAGGCCAAGACTCCTCACAGCGATCACTGCCAAACTGACTAGCATATATTTATTAATGCCAGACTACTAGTGGCAGCTGTAATCTTATTGAATCCCTTGGCTCAAATCTGCTGGGATTTGGAATTGATGCATTTACCACATTTACACGTTAGATAAGTAATTCCACTTACGAATGTCACAACAGCAGGTTCCAGGATATAGAGACACAATTGCCCAAAATATCGACTCAATACGATTACAATGAACTCTTCTTACAGTAAGACTTTTGTGGATTTTTGATGCATGCTCTTATCCTTATTAGCATCTGTGACAAGCTGTTAGGCAGGAAACTGCATCCCATTAAACTGTCAAACCACCTGAATTAGTACAAAATGACAGAAAAACAAAGTACTGCAGGGGGTGGAAATTTGTGAAGATGTACTCATTATGTTAGTGAGTCCCCTCTTTCAGTTCAAAGACTTCCCACGTTAAAAGATTCATCAGAGGAGCAGAAAGACATCTTTTCTGATAAAGGGTCGAGGCCCAAAACGTCAGTTTTTGTGCTCCTAAGATGTTGCTTGGCCTGTTGTGTTCATCCAGCTCCACACCTTCTTATCTAAAAAGACTCACTTTGGCCAGTTGGCCTGTTCTTTCCTGGAAATGGTCACTATGGTCTGGAGCCAGAGGCCTCATCCCGATAGGCCCCACACCACAACAAGACTGGCCAATCAGGAACCTCTCCTGTGGTTACAACCTGCTACTGGTGCACTGGAAGGATGTGCCAGTTGATAATCTGTTTGGACGCGTTGCGAACTGGCCTTTACAAAGCTCCTGGGACAGAAACGATTGTCACAGATATTCCGAGCTGGATCAGTACCAGCTACTGAATGTGAATCCATAGCAACATAGAAAAGAGGAGTAGGCCATTCGGCCCTTTCAGCATGCTCTGCCAATCGATGGGACTGTGGTCGATTATCCAATCAATGCCCTGTTCCTGCTTTCTCCCCATTCTCTTTTATTCCTTTAGCCCTAAGTACTATCTCTAGCACCTTCTTGAAAACATTCAATGTTTGGTCTTAAAGGCTTTCTGTGGCAGAGAATTCCACAGGCTCATCACTTTCTGGATGAAGACATTTCTCCTCATCACAATCCTAAATGGCACAAGCCCATATCCTTAGTCTGTGACCCCTGATTCTGAGCTCGCTGGTGATTGGAACATCCTTCCTATGTTTACCCTGTAACTACTGCTCCCTGGTAGACTGCCCCCTGTGGGTATGTGGTACGTGGTAGCTTCAAGTGGACAAAATGAACAATATGCACATCCTTCCAAAACCATCACGAGCAGGAGTGGGACGTGAACCCAGAGCTGCAAGCTCAGAGGCAGGGACCCTACTCCGTAGGACATAAGGCCTCCTTGCTCCTGGGTTGTATGATTAAAGCGGTCCATCAGAGGCTCAAATATAAATGGGATCACGGTGATTTCTGCAAAGAGTGACCAGCTTGTGTGAACAATGCAGGTAAAAACCAGAGGGGTCACATACAGCTGCCTAGGCATTGAGACACAACCTCACTGCACTATGGGAACAAATGTTTGGCACAACTCCCACTAATAGTTCGGGAGGTGCACTGTTCAAACTCAGACACAGCCAATCCAGGCTGAATATATCGCTCGGAAATGGTTGACGTTCAGTGGGATATTTATGTTTAATGCGGGGGATCATGTGATAGATTCCTAACCTCTGAACCAGGAGGCCCAGGTTCAAGACCCACCTGCTCCAGAGGTGTACAATAACATCTCCAAATGGAAACTATCTGCTTAAGGCTAAGTCATAGAATCCGAACAGTGTGGAAGCCTTTCGGCCCATCGACTCCACTCCAGCCCTCCAAAGGGCATCCCACCCAGACCCAACCTCTGTAACCCTGCATTTCCCATGGCGAATCCACCTAGCCTGCACCCTATGGGCAATTTAGCGTTGCCAATCCACCTACCCAGCACATCTTTGGACTGTGGGAGGAAACAGGAACACCCGGAGGAAACCCATGCAGACATGGGGAGAATGTGCAAACTCCACACAGACAGTCGCCCGAGGCGGGAATCGAACCCAGGTTCCTGACACCGTGAGGCAGCAGTGCTAACCACTGAGCCACTGCGCTGGCCTTATCAAGTTAATCCACCCCGAGCCCTTGTTCTCTGAGGGAACAGAGTGAAGATATGAAAACGGTGGGCAACTAACTGAGCCGACGTCCCTCCTTCACCATTCGCCGTGGTTTCAGTCGGCTTGTGAAGCTAGCTGCAGTGCTGTTTCGAGCCGACATGCTTCTGAAGAGGTGCAGTCATGTCATGGTGCCAACAAGCTGTTAGAATGAAAGGTTTCCATGTCGCACACAGGCAGGCTGCAAGAACGTGAGAAATTGGAGCAGGAATCAAATGGAAAGCCCACGGTGCCTGCTGTCCAAGACTGTGCCTGAATCTTTACATAAAATCTAGCTTAATCGCACCACCCGAGCTTTTGCCATGCTTTTGTTTTATTCCCTTGCGGGATGCGAGTGCTGCTGGCTGGGCCCAGCATTGATTGCCCGTCCCTAGCTGCCCTTGAGAAGGTGGGGGTGAGCTGCCTTCCTGAGCCGCTGCGTTCCTCCTGCTGGAGACAGACCCACAATGCTGTTAGGGACAGAGTTCCAGAATCTCCCTCAACTCCCTTAGTGACTAACAATCTAAGTCTGGAATTGACTCAAAGTCTGAGCATCCACAATCCTCTGGGGTAGAATGTTCCGTAGGTTTGCTAGCTCCTGGGTGAAGAGGTTTCTCCTTATCGGAATCCTAAATATTGGCCAATGGCCCACAGTGAAGATGTGTAGCCCAGTCAGACTACATGGAAATCCTTAAAGAAAGACTATAATGTCTATCTTTTTAGCTTTATTTCTTAGAAATAAAATGTCTAACTTGTACTATGTATATCTGTAATACACTAACTTTTTTTCCTTATTTTTCTCTGTTTTTTGACCCTAAAATTTGTACCTGGGCACCCTGTACCTAAGATGGTGCCACTTTATTGGCAACATTGTACACTCTGCATCGCACTTAACCTGAGGACACATGACCATAAACCTCAGTCAAAAATCCCAAACTCTGACTCCCCACTGTGGCCCTCGTTCTAGACTTTCCAGCCAAAGATGACACTTCTCTCAGTGTCTACCCTGCCAGAACCTGTGAGGCTTTGAAAACTTTCAGTCAGAAACATCCACTCCCAAATAACTAAAAAAGAACACAGGTCTTCCTGGTCACAGGGCTAAACAGTTATCTTCAGATTTGTTTGGGGGTGCTCAAGGTTCTGCACGAGTTGCTGTCTAAACAGCAAACGAAAGCGGATGCGGCAAAGGCTGTACACAGCAGCTGGAGAGGGGGATAAACCGAGAATTTATCTGATGGGCGAGCAAGGGTTGGCCGAGTGGCCTTTGAGCCAGAATAAACGGGACACTTCCAGTCGAGCGAGGTGAGAGTAGGCACCAGGGACAGGCCGAGACTGAGGCATTCCGCTCCGCAGCGGTGCAAACGTCATTTCGCAGCAACAACAACTTACATTGGCGTGGCACCTTTGGTGCAGCAAAACCTCCTGTCGAGACATCATCAGATCAAACAAAAAGGAAGCACTGAACCAAAGAAGGTGATATGAGGGAGAGGCGACCAGAAGCTCAGTCAAGAAGAATAGTCTTTAAGGGGCATCTTGAAGGAGGGAAGATGAGAGAGGCAGAGGGAATTGAAGAGGGAATTTGGAGCTCAGTGAACTGAGGCATGTACCTCACTCAAATATGTGATAACTCAGCACTAACAAATACCTCTAGAAACAATCGTGAGACTGTAAAATAGGATATGCACATTTACCCAGAATTAATTACTAACAAATGGTTAACTTACACATCCTGCACTGTTCTAATTTTAGAGGAGGCAATGGCCTCGTGGTATTATCACTGGACTGTTAATCCAGAGACCCAGATAACATTCTGGGGCCCTGGGTTTGAATCCTGCCGCAGCAGATGATGGAATTTGAATTCAATAAAAAAAATCTGGAATTAAGAATCGAATGATGACCACGAACCCATTGCCAATGTCAAGAAAAAACCCATCTGGTTCACTAATGTCCTTTATGGAAAAAAACTGCCATCCTTACCTGGTCTGGCCTACATGTGACTCCAGACCCACAGCAATGTGGTTGACTCTGAACTGCCCTCTGGGCAATTAGTGATGGACAATAAATGCTGGCTCAGCCAGTGATGCCCTCACTCCATTTATGAATAAAGAAAAAAATGCCCTGATTCTCGAGCGAGTTTAATGGAACACAAGGTTTCAGTTCTAGCTGTAACACTGACTGTGCCTCATAGCCTCACACTTCCATAACGCATCACAAGAGGAAGGGGAATATTGACGGGGATTCCAGAATCAAACAGTCTGGAAGAAACCATTCAGCCCATCGAGTCTGTATTGTCAAAAATACACTAAATCTACACTAGTCCCTTTTTTCTAACACTAAGCCCATAGCCTAGAATGTTATGACACTTCAAGAGCTCATCCAAGTAACTTCTTAAAAGTTATGAGGTCTCCCACTTCAACTGCTCACCTAGGTAGCACATTCCAGACCCCCAACACTCCTCTGGCTGAATTTCATTTCTTCAAATCCATTCTAAACCTCTTGCTTTTCACCTTAACTTATACCGCTTCTTACCCGCATGCCCCTCACAATCCTACACGCCTCTGGCAAGTACTCTCCCTGCTCCAAAGACAACAGCCTGATCTCATCCAGCCTGTCTTCATAGGAGTGGAAACCAGTGCAGAGCTGGGATTGAGATAACAAAGTGTGGAGCTGGATGAACACAGCAGGCCAAGCAGCATCTCAGGAGCACAAAAGCTGATAGGGAGAGAGGGAGAGGCAGACCGAAGATGGATAGAAGAGAAGATAGCTGGACAGGAGAGTATAGGTGGGGAGGTAGGGAGAGCATAGATCAGTCCGGGGAGGATGGACAGGTCAAGGAGGTGGGATGAGGTTGGTAGGTGGGAAATGGAGGTGCGGCTTGAGGTAGGAGGAGGGGACGGGTGAGAGGAAGAACAGGTTAGGGAGGCAGGGACAAGCTGGGGTTGGTTTTGGGATGCAGTGGGGGAAGGGGAGATTTTGAAGCTGGTGAAGTCCACATTGATACCATTGGGCTGCAGGGTTCCCAAGTGGAACATGAGTTGCTGTTCCTGCAACCTTTGGGTGGCATCATTGTGGCACTGCAGGATTGAGGCTGCTGTTATTCCTGCTCACGAACAGCTAATACTGTAGGAAAATTACCCAAGGACTGGACTTGCACACCTCTGAAATGGTACCATGTAGACAGAGGATCTTGTGAGTTTGCGAAGTGCTGCCACACAGATCACCATGTAATGTATCACTGCAACACCACTCTGGCTTCCACATGACCCGTACAGTCAAATTCAAAACATTATGACAATGAGTGTGACTGGTTAGTAACTGTGAGCCTTGTAAGAGAAAGCACTTGAACTTTTTTCAATGCCCCAGGCTGAATGTGGAGCGCTAATAGCAAAATGGTGCTGGGACAGTATTGCTCAGAATTAGCTAACATTTGCCAAATGCCAAACATAACAGGAGCCTGCAGCAGATTTTATTGTCAATCATTTACTTTACAAGTCAGAATTAATTACCAACAAATGGTTAACTTACACATCCTGCACTGCTCTAATTTTAACCCCCTCCCCCTTACCATCTCATAACTTTAACCCTACCCTAACCCCGCTCTACGCAACTTTAATCTCGACACAACTGTAGGCATGGTACAGATCTACTTGTCGCGTTCCGTGCTAGTTTTAAGAAGTGCTAACCCAGGGGGAGTCCTGGGATGATATTTTGTAAGGAGACTGCACTGAATGCCAGCCACATTGAATAGCCTGGTCACTGGAGAATTAATTCTGTTCCCAATTAGCTTTTCAGCAGTTATTTCACACTCCTACCCACTGTAAACAGATGCATGCATGATGAACAGGCGTTACTGTTCTCGTCGCTCTTTGTGGCATCTTGTGTATAGAGTAGTTGTTGTATTTGCCTCCACAAGCCAGTGTGCATGAAGCATTACGAGACACGCAATAAACTGCTGTGTAAATGCAAGCTTCAGTTGTTTAAGCAGAGAGTCCAATTTAAAAACCCTCTGTGACCTCACTCCTTCCCCACATCCCAGCTTTCCCATAAACCTGCCACAAAAGTGCATCAATATCCTATCAGTCTGGGATAATAAAATGTGAGGCTGGATGAACACAGCAGGCCAAGCAGCATCTCAGGAGCACAAAAGCTGACGTTTCGGGCCTAGACCCTTCATCAGAGAGGGGGATGGGGTGAGGGTTCTGGAATAAATAGGGAGAGAGGGGGAGGCGGACCGAAGATGGAGAGTAAAGAAGATAGGTGGAGAGGGTGTAGGTGGGGAGGTAGGGAGGGGATAGGTCAGTCCAGGGAAGACGGACAGGTCAAGGAGGTGGGATGAGGTTAGTAGGTAGATGGGGGTGCGGCTTGGGGTGGGAGGAAGGGATGGGTGAGAGGAAGAACCGGTTAGGGAGGCAGAGACAGGTTGGACTGGTATTGGGATGCAGTGGGTGGGGGGGAAGAGCTGGGCTGGTTGTGTGGTGCAGTGGGGGGAGGGGACGAACTGGGCTGGTTTAGGGATGCAGTAGGGGAAGGGGAGATTTTGAAACTGGTGAAGTCCACATTGATACCATTAGGATGCAGGGTTCCCAGGCGGAATATGAGTTGCTGTTCCTGCAACCTTCGGGTGGCATCATTGTGGCAGTGCAGGAGGCCCATGATGGACATGTCATCTAGAGAATGGGAGGGGGAGTGGAAATGGTTCGCGACTGGGAGGTGCAGTTGTTTGTTGCGAACTGAGCGGAGGTGTTCTGCAAAGCGGTCTCCAAGCCTCCGCTTGGTTTCCCCAATGTAGAGGAGGCCACACCGGGTACAGTGGATGCAGTATACCACATTGGCAGATGTGCAGGTGAACCTCTGCTTAATGTGGAATGTCATCTTGGGGCCTGGGATAGGGGTGAGGGAGGAGGTGTGGGGGCAAGTGTAGCATTTCCTGCGGTTGCAGGGGAAGGTGCCGGGTGTGGTGGGGTTGGAGGGCAGTGTGGAGCGAACAAGGGAGTCACGGAGAGAGTGGTCTCTCCGGAAAGCAGACAGGGGTGGGGATGGAAAAATGTCTTGGGTGGTGGGGTCGGATTGTAGATGGCGGAAGTGTCGGAGGATGATGCGTTGTATCCGGAGGTTGGTAGGGTGGTGTGTGAGAATGAGGGGGATCCTCTTAGGGCGGTTGTGGCGGGGGCGGGGTGTGAGGGATGTGTTGCCGCACCCTCACACCCCGCCCCCGCCACAACCGCCCTAAGAGGATCCCCCTCGTTCTCACACACCACCCTACCAACCTCCGGATACAACGCATCATCCTCCGACACTTTCGCCATCTACAATCCGACCCCACCACCCAAGACATTTTTCCATCCCCACCCCTGTCTGCTTTCCGGAGAGACCATCCTCTCCGTGACTCCCTTGTTCGCTCCACACTGCCCTCCAACCCCACCACACCCGGCACCTTCCCCTGCAACCGCAGGAAATGCTACACTTGCCCCCACACCTCCTCCCTCACCCCCATCCCAGGCCCCAAGATGACATTCCACATTAAGCAGAGGTTCACCTGCACATCTGCCAATGTGGTATACTGCATCCACTGTACCCGGTGTGGCCTCCTCTACATTGGGGAAACCATGCGGAGGCTTGGAGACCGCTTTGCAGAACACCTCCGCTCAGTTCGCAACAAACAACTGCACCTCCCAGTCGCAAACCATTTCCACTCCCCCTCCCATTCTCTAGATGACATGTCCATCATGGGCCTCCTGCACTGCCACAATGATGCCACCCGAAGGTTGCAGGAACAGCAACTCATATTCCGCCTGGGAACCCTGCAGCCTAATGGTATCAATGTGGACTTCACCAGTTTCAAAATCTCCCCTTCCCCCACTGCATCCCTAAACCAGCCCAGGTCGTCCCCTCCCCCCACTGCACCACACAACCAGCCCAGCTCTTCCCCCCCACCCACTGCATCCCAATACCAGTCCAACCTGTCTCTGCTTCCCTAACCGGTTCTTCCTCTCACCCATCCCTTCCTCCCACCCTAAGCCGCACCCCCATCTACCTACTAACCTCATCCCACCTCCTTGACCTGTCCGTCTTCCCTGGACTGACCTATCCCCTCCCTACCTCCCCACCTATACTCTCTCCACCTATCTTCTTCACTCTCCATCTTCGGTCCGCCTCCCCCTCTCTCCCTATTTATTCCAGAACCCTCACCCCATCCCCCTCTCTGATGAAGGATCTAGGCCCAAAACGTCAGCTTTTGTGCTCCTGAGATGCTGCTTGGCCTGCTGTGTTCATCCAGCCTCACATTTTATTATCTTGGAATTCTCCAGCATCTGCAGTTCCCATTATCTCTGATCCTTTCAGTCTGGATTGTATCAAGGAACCACTAGTCGTTGAGCTGGTAATTTTATCCCTGTTCATTTTGAACTCAACACTTAATTTACATGGCTTGGGTAAATGTTTTTGGAACCTCTGTCAATGAGAAGTTGGCAGCATTGGCTAGACCAGCATTCATTTATTTGTTCATTTGTGGGACATGGGTGTCGCTGGCTGGACCAACATTTATTGC
Organism: Stegostoma tigrinum; assembly: GCF_030684315.1. Lineage (NCBI taxonomy): Eukaryota > Metazoa > Chordata > Chondrichthyes > Orectolobiformes > Stegostomatidae > Stegostoma > Stegostoma tigrinum. The sequence goes on from NW_026728406.1 coordinate 26,466, forward strand.
CTGTCCCCTAGTTGCCCTTTCGAACGTGGTGGTGAGCTGTCTTCTTGAGCTGTTGCAGTCCCTGTGCTTTAAGGAGACCCACAATGCCATCAGAGATAGAATTCCCGGATTGTGACCAAACTGACCAACCAAATGGTGAAGGAACGGTGGTATATCCCCACGTAAGGATGGGGAAAGGCTTGGATGGGATCTTGCAGGGGTTGATATTCTCGTCTATCTGCTGCTCTTGTCATTCCAGCCAGATGTGGCCATCGCTTTAACAGGCAATAACATTATTGTGGATCTGGAGTCTGGAGTGATGTGTTATCCAGGTAAGGATGGCAGATTTCCTAACAGCCATCTGTGAACAAGATGGTTTTCCAACAATCCACATCCAATATCACCATCATGCTAGCCTTCTTTTTTCTAGACTGTACTGAATTCAAGTTTCACTATCTGCCATGGGGAAATGCGGACCCACGTTACCAAAACATTTTAAAGAAAACAAAGAAATCTGAAGCAAAAACAGAAATTGCAGATAAAACTCAGCAGAGTTCTGAAGAAGACCATAATACCATAAAACACCGAGGCATATTTAAGCCATTCGGCCCATCAATACTGCGTTGCCATTTGATCATTGCTGACATGTTTCTCAACACCATTCTCCTGCCTTCTCCTCCGTAACCTTTACTGCCCTCACCAATCAACAGCCTATCTATCTATGGCTTAAAATTACCCAATGACTTGGTCTCCACAACCCTCTTCAACCATGAGTTCCACAGATTCACCAGCATCTGGCTGAAGAAATTCCTCCTCATTTCAGTTCTAAAGGGTTGTCCCTTCACCCTGAGGCTGTGCCCTTGGGTCTTAGACTCTTACTAGTAGAAATATCTTCTCGATGTCCACTCTATCCAAGCCTCTCAGTACTCTGTAAATTTTCAATTAGATCCCCCCCTCATCCTTCCAAACGCCATGGAATGTCAGACCCAGACTCCCCAACTGCTCCTCATTTGACAAGCCCTTCATTCCCCGGGAATCATTCTTGTAAACCTCCTCTGGACCCCCTCCAAGGCCAGCACATCCTTCCTTAGATACAGGGCCCAAAACTGCTCACAGTATTCCAGATGCAATCTGACCAGAACTTCATACAGCCTCAGCAGTACATTCCTGCTGTTGTATCCTAGCCCTCTCGCAAGTGAATGCATTTGCCTCCCTAAGCGCCAACGGAGCCTGCATGTTTACCTTGAACTGAGTGGCTTTGGAAGGCCATTTCAAGGGGCAGTTGATAGCCAATCACACTGCTGTCGATCTGGAGCCATGTATGGCCTGAATGGGTAAGGACTGCAGATTTCCTTCCCTGGAGCACATAAGGAAAACCAGATGTTTTGTTTTACAATTCCTGCTAGTTGTCATGCACTGGGATTGGTTGTGAGTTCCAGATTGGTGAATTTGAACTTAAATTCTACCAGCTGCCCTGCTAAGGTTTAAACATGGTGTCGCAGAGTGTGAGCCTGGGTCTCGGGATGACTAACCCGGCGATATTACCACTGCGACAACTTCTCCCTCAGAATAAAGACAGGAGGAGACCAGCCAGCAGTCAATGTGATCTTGATTGATCTGTATCTCTACGCAAATCTACCCACCTCGATAGACAATAGATATGCAATAGTCTAGCACGGCCTAAGTGCTAACTGAACTTGTGTGTTAACCTTAAAATGGGTCGCTGGACCTGAAATGTTAACTCTGCTTTCTCTCTCTGCACAGTTGCTGCTGAAGTTCTCCAGCGATGCCTGTTTCTGTTACCAGAACATTAGCCTGGGGGCTGTGGATTACCGGTCAGTGACATTTCCACTATGTCACTGACCCCACTCTCCAACAGAAATGTAATTTGAGCATCCTCTGCAACATTCTGTATTATGCTGGGCAGTATGGTGGCTCAGTGGCTAGCACTGCTGCCTCAAAGTGCTGGGGAGCTGGGTGTGATCTCACCCTCTGAGTGACTGTCTGTGTGGAGTTTGCACGCTCTCCCTGAGTCTGTGTGGGTTCCCTCCCATAGATCAAAGATGGCCAGTTAGGTGGATTGGCCATGCTAAATTGTCCCATAGTGCCCTGGGGATTTGCTGGCAAGGTAGAATGGCCATGTTAAACTGCCCTGTGGTGAGCAGCCCAAGTGTTGTAAATGTGGGTTTACAGGGATAGGGTGGGTGGGTCGGTGCAGATTTGATGGGCCAAATGGCCTCCACCTGCACTGCAGAGATTCTCCATTAATTTCAAAGCACGATGGCTCTGTGACCTGGTTAGAACAAAATTCTCCCTCCCTCCCCCAAACTATTCCCTCAAGTAAATAACTTGACAATAGTTCTGATCAGAGTGCTTCGAAGCTGAAATCTATACCTAAGATTTTGATGAGAGGTCACTGACCCTGAAACATTAGCTCTGTTTCAATGTCTCGAGGTGCTGCCAGGTGCTGCTGACTGTTCTGTTTACGCGTCTCGATTTCTCAGGGATTTTTGGGTTAGTCTAGGTATTAACCCCAATTGTGGCAAATTGGTTACTGGGGAATATGCAGGATGGCCACCTACACACAGCTAAATTAAGTCATACCATTCAATCACTTCACACATGTTAAACTGCCGTCCTAGACTGACTTACAAATAAAGTTGCAGAAGCGGGAGGGATTGCAGAGCTTACAGCACAGAAACACGCAAATGAATTTTAGAAACACTAGAGTGTGGGAGCAGGCCATTCGGCCCATCATGCCCATACTGACCCTCTGAAGAACATCCCACCCAGGCGCACCTCCATTCCTCATAGCTAACCCACCTAGTCTGCACATTCCTGGACCCTGTGAGCAGTTTAGCATTTAGCCTGCACATCTTTGGACTATGGGAGGAAACTGGAGCACCCGGAGGAAATGCACGCAGGCATGGGGAGAACGTGCAAACACCCGAGGGTGGAATTGAACCTGGGTCCCTGGCACTGTGAAGCGGCAGTGCTAACCTAGAAAGGTGCCTGACCGATCCACGTCTTTGTACTCAAGCCTCCTTCTAGCTACTTCATCATCATCTATCACAACCACATCATAATCCTCCTCTGAGCTTCTCCTCTATGTACTTATGTAGCTTCTCTTTAAACAGTTCATTCATGGGATGTGGGTGTCACTGGCTAGGAACACAGAGAACAGCAGCAAAAGTAGGCCATTCATCCCCTCGAGCCTGCTCTGCCATTCAATGTCAGCAAGGCTGATCATCGAGGTCATTATCCTAATCCTGCCCTCCCCCCATGCTCCTTGATCATCTTACTCATGTAAGCTATGTCGACCTCCTTCTTGAAAACCAGCATTCACTGGCCATCCCCAGCCATCCAAAGAAATAACCACAATGCCTTCCCGAAAGGACATTAGTGACCCAGATGTTTTCTTTTGAAACAAAGCTCAACGACTGACACCATCAAGTTAGCATTTTTGTTCAATGCTAGGCTTTTACTGAATTCAGTTTTCACGCAATGCCACGGTGGGATTCAATCCCATATCCCCGAGTCACTGTCCCAACATTCTGAAGTACTAGTCATGATGATCACAGAATCCCGAGTGCAGAAAGAGGCCATTTGGCCCGTCATGTCTGCACCAATCCTCCAAAGAACATCCCACCCCATCCCTACATTTATCATGGCCGATCCACCCTAACCTGCACATCTTTGGACTGTGGAAGGAAACCGGAGCACCCGGAGGAAACCCACGCAGACACGGGGAGAACATGCAAACTCTACACAGACAGGCACCCGAGGGTGGAATCGAACCCGGGTCCCTGGCGCTGTGAGGCAGCAGTGCGAGCCACTGAGCCACCGTGCCGCCCAGCAATATTTTCACTACACCATTGTCTGCCATCATTACAATGACTTCTTGTATCAACATTCTGCATTCCTCTTATTCTCAAACTAAAGGCATTTCTCTTGAGATAACGAAAGTAGAGCTGGATGAACACAGCAGGCCAAGCAGCATCAGAGGAGCAGGAAAGCTGACGTTTCGGGCCGAGACCCTTCTTCAGAAATTCTCTTGTATTTCTTTATTGGACAGATTAGAGAAGTCAGGAATGTTTGTTAAAAGCCAGAGAAAAACTGAGATGATGCCAATGGTCCTGTGAAAACTGTTGGGATCTGAACAAATGATCCTACGTTTACAGTAAAATAAAACAAAGAACTGTAGGTGCTAGAGATCTGAAACAAAAACAGAAAGTGCTGAAGAAAGTCAATAGACCTGGCAAAAATCTGTGGAGGGAGAAACAGAGTTAATGTTTCGAGTCCAGTGACCCTTTGACACAACTTGAATCATTAACCTTCCAGTGATGCTGCCAGACCTGCTAAGTTTTTCCAACAATTTCTGATCTCATGTTTATGGTCTCTAGTTTTAGACACAAAGAATGTAGCTGCATCTCATCAACATTTGCTCTAGCAAACACTTTCAGAATTTTGAAAAGTTATTAGGGATCAACATTCCAGATTAATCAGCTGCTTTTTCACACACCGAGTAAAGCCAGCCCTCAAGAAGAAACTTGTCATGAGGTCAAATTGAAGTCTTGCTTTGTACAGATGTGTGATCTGGATTCTGCAGCAAGGGGACACTAACTTTTATGGTAAATGCGGGAAGGAAGATCAAGAAGAATGAAGGATGCTCTCAAGGGCCAGGCTGTCCCGAACCTGAGGTCACATTCGAAGGACATGGGATTGGCTGTTTAGGATTGAGACGAGGAAAGACATCTTCAACCTAGGGCGTGGGGGGCCTGTCGAATTCAATGCCATAGAAAGTGTTTGAGGCCAAAACGTTGAATCTTTTTAAGAAGGAGTTAGACGTAGTTCGTAAGGTGAAAGGTATGAGGTAAAAAGTAAAGGCACTACAGTCCCACCAGGCCATAGGGCTGCTCTCTCATCAGAGAGGGACAACTGGTGGTTTAACCTATCAGTCACCACGCCCCAAGTGAGGGGAGAGGTTGTGAGGGACAGTCCTTCATGGAAACAATGGCTCTCCATGGGAGTTGGTATCACTCTACATCATGAACCAGCTGCCTGGTGGAACAGAGTACTGAGCTGGATGGTCAGCTGTGATTGTAGCATGACAATGTAGGCTCGAAGGGCTGAATACCCTACTGCTGCTCTTCTTTTCTATGTTTCTGAATAGTTTTGAAGTACGAGGTTAGGGGAGAATGGAAGGGAACAGCTGAGCAGAGATGTTAACAGAACAAAGAAGCCTGGTGTGGGTGAATGAAGGAAGGAATGTGTTGATTGTAATTGCCCTACTCAGACTTCACAAGGAAATGAACTTACAGGAGACACTGTGAAAGAAAGATATCACGAGAAACAAGGAATGGGAAGGCAGAGAATATCAATGTTGGACGGTTTGGAAGGAAGTTATGAACACTCAGGACAAAGGGCACATGACGGTGATCCCTCTCCTTCAGTCTTTCCCAAAACTTAAACATGTACTTTATCCTGGTGGCGAGGGTGAAGGAATATAGACATTGCAGCAGGTAAAGGGAAAGGAATTAAAACTAGTTGTTACTGGTGGGGAAAAAAAGAGCAATCTGGAGTCATCTGTAAAGCTACAAGAACACTCACAGTAAGTGAATGAACCCGGTGATATGACACTGAACTGAGATGCACTAAGACACATGGCACCAGTTTTGGCCAGCTTTGATAAGTTGGTAACTCTCTGGTTTCTGAGTTAGTAGGTGACGGGTTTCAACCAAAGTACAAGCTTCTAATCTAAGTCACTGGTTCCAATCCCTTTTTGGATGACTGGCCTCGTTTTGATTTCTTGTCTGATTCAGTTATTGGTCTGGCTGGTGAAGTAAGAATTTATTGCCCAGCTATTATCTCCCTTGAGCAGTTGGTGGGGAAATGCCTCCTTAAACCACTGCAATCCATGGGCAGTGCTCTCAGGGAAGGATTTCCAGGAGTTTGGAAACAATGGCTCTCCATGGGTGAAGGAATGATGACATATTTCCAAGTCAGGACGGATTAGTAATCATCAGACTGGAAACGAAATTATTGCAAAAGCACCCAGTGTGGAAGTGTTTTAATAATGCCTTTAGGAAAATGGTTATTCACCCACAGTGATCAGTGAGTTTGGTATGCCCTTTTTCTCACTGCAGTCTGTCTTCTGAGCGCGGGTGGAAGGAGAGTGCATCAAGTGAGCAGGGGGAAGATCTGAAGTTTTGGGGCAACAAGAATATCACCCAAATAGGAACCAGTTTTACAACAGTGATCCAGGGTGGCACCTTTGTTACCTTGTGGTTGACATCGCCTTTTAGATGGTGATCTTTAAACTGAGCTGGACTCTAGGTTCAAGTGGAGTGAGACATTCTCCCATTGCCATGTTCAATATTCATTCTTCAAGCGGTATTTAATCATGTATTCTGCTTCAATTCAAAGAACAAAGAGCACCACAGCACAGGAACAGGCCCTTCTGCCCACCATGGCTGTGCCAACTCATTACGCCTCTCTACACTAAAAACCTCTTGCCTCTACCTGATCCGTATCCATGTACTCCCTGCCTGTTCATGTATGCATCAAGATGCCTCTTAAACGTTGCTATTATATCCACCGCCTCTGGCTGTACATTCCAAGAACTGACCACCCTCTGTCTAAAAAAAGATGCCTCTCACATCTACTCCCCCTTTTACCTTAAACCTGTGTCCCCTAGTACCTGGCATTCCCACCCTGGGAAAAAGACTCCAACCATCCATTCTATCCATGCTCCTCATCATGTTGTAAACTTCTATCAGGTTGCCCTTTAATCCCAAACGTTCAAGGGAAAACAAACTAAGTTTTATTTACTGAATCATCATCAATGGTCTGAAAAAAAAGCAGGGAGCTAAGAGCGATGGAGAGCTTTGTTACAACATGGTTTTTAGACTCTGCCTGGTGTACAGTCTTGTTCTGTCTCTTCCCTTGACACTGCAGTCTGTTAGGATATTATTTGTAGATTATGCTTTGATAACTTAAGGTGAATGAAGGCGAGTAGGTAGCCCCGGGATATACATTCCATGGTATTGCTGAGATGTAATTCAAGGAACAAGAATATATTCCTTTTGAATCAATCAAGTCAGCATTGTTGTCTGCCTTCACACATTAATAAAGATAAAAGGAACAGAACTTGTAGCTGAGATAAAAAAATGTGGAGCTGGATGAACACAGCAGGCCAAGCAGCATCTCAGGAGCACAAAAGCTGACGTTTCGGGCCTAGACCCTTCATCAGAGAGGGGGATGGGGTGAGGGTTCTGGAATAAATAGGGAGAGAGGGGGAGGAGGACCGAAGATGGAGAGAAAAGAAGATAGGTGGAGAGGAGAGCATAGGTGAGGAGGTAGGGAGGGGATAGGTCAGTCCAGGGAAGATGGACAGCTCAAGGAGGCGGGATGAGGTGCGAGGTAGGAAATGGAGGTGCGGCTTGAGGTGGGAGGAAGGGACGGGTGAGAGGAAGGACAGGTTAGGGAAGCGGAGACAGGCTGGGCTGGTTTTGGGATGCAGTGGGGGGAGGAGATGAACTGGGCTGGTTTTGTGATGCAGTGGGGGGAGGGGACGAACTGGGCTGGTTTTGGGATGCAGTGGGGGAAGGGGAGATTTTGTAGCTTGTGAAGTCCACATTGATACCATTGGGCTGCAGGGTTCCCAAGCGGAATATGAGTAGCAACCTTCGGGTGGCATCATTACGGCATTGCAGGAGGCCCAGGATGGACATGTCGTCTGAGGAATGGGAGGGGGAGTTGCGAACCGAGCGGAGGTGTTCTGCAAAGCGGTCCCCAAGCCTCTGCTTGGTTTCCCCAATGTAGAGGAAGCCACACCGGGTACAATGGATACAATATACCACATTGGCAGATGTGCAGGTGAACCTCTCCTTTATATGGAAAGTCATCTTGGGGTCTGGGATAGGGGTGAGGGAGGAGGTGTGGCGGCAAGTGTAGCATTTCCTGCGGTTGCAGGGGAAGGTGCCGGGTGTGGTGGGGTTGGAGGGCAGTGTGGAACGGACAAGGGAGTCACGGAGAGAGTGGTCTCTCCGGAAAGCAGACAGGGGTGGGGATGGAAAAATGTCTTGGGTGTTGGGGTCGGATTGTAGATGGCGGAAGTGTCGGAGGATGATACGTTGTATCCGGAGGTTGGTGGGGTGGTATGTGAGAACGAGGGGGATCCCCTGGGGGCGGTTGTGGCAGGGGCAGGGTGTGAGGGATGTGTTGCGGGAAATGCGGGAGACGCGGTCAAGGGCATTCTCGACCACTGTGGGGCGAAAGTTGCGGTCCTCGAAGAACATGGACATCTGGGATGCGCGGGAGTGGAATGCCTCATCCTGGGAGCAGATGCGGTGGAGGCAGAGGAATTGGGAATAGGGGATGGAATTTTTGCAGGAGGGTGGGTGGGAGGAGGTGTATTCTAGGTAGCTGTGGGAGTCAGTGGGCTTGAAATAGACATCAGTTTCTAGCTGGTTACCTGAGATGGAGACTGAGAGGTCCAGGAAGGTGAGGGATGTGTTGGAGATGGCCCAGGTGAACTTGAGGTTGGGGTGGAAGGTGTTGGTGAAGTTTCATCCCCTATTCCCAACTCCTCCGCCGCATCTGCTCCCAGGATGAGGCATTCCAGTCCCGCACATCCCAGATGTCCACGTTCTTCAAGGACCAGAATTTTCCCCCCGCAGTGGATGAGAACGCCCTTGACCGCGTCTCCCGCATTTCCCACAACACGTCCCTCACACCCCGTCCCCGCCACAACCGCCCCCAGAGGATCCCCCTCATTCTCACATACGACCCCACCAGCCTCCGGATACAACGTATCATCCTTTGACACTTCCGCCATCTTCAATCCGACCCTACCTCCCAAGCTATTTTTCCATCCCCACCCCTGTCTGCCTTCCGGAGAGACCGCTCTCTCCACGACTCCCTTGTCCGCTCCACACTGCCCTCCAACCCCACCACACCCGGCACCTTCCCCTGCAACCGCAGGAAATGCTACACTTGCCCCCCACCTCCTCCCTCACCCCTATCCCAGGCCCCAAGATCACCTTCCAGATCAAGCAGATGTTCACCTGCACATCTGCCAATGTGGTATATTGTATCCATTGTACCCGGTGTGGCTTCCTCTACATTGGGGAAATCAAGTGGTGGCTTGGGGACCGCTTTGCAGAACACCTCCGCTCGGTTCGCAATAAACAACTGCACCACCCAGTCGCGAACCATTTTAACTCCCCCTCCCATTCTTTAGATGACATGTCCATCATGGGCCTCCTGCAGTGCCACAATGATGCCACCCGAAGGTTGCAAGAACAGCAACTCATATTCCGCTTGGAAACCCTGCAGCCCAACGGTATCAATGTGGACTTCACAAGCTACAAAATCTCCCCCTCCCTCACTGCATCCCAAAACCAGCCCAGCCTGTCTCTGCCTCCCTAACCTGTCCTTCCTCTCACCCATCCCTTCTTCCCACCTCAAGCCACACCTCCATTTCCTACCTCCCACCTCATCCAGCCTCCTTGACCTGTCCGTCTTCCCTGGACTGACCTACCCCCTCCCTACCTCCTCACCTATACTCTCCTCTCTACCTATCTTCTTTTCTCTCCATCTTCGGTCCGCCTCCCCCTCTCTCCCTATTTATTTCAGTTCCCTCTCCCCATCCCCCTCTCTGATGAAGGGTCTAGGCCCAAAACGTCAGCTTTTGTGCTCCTGAGATGCTGCTGGGCCTGCTGTGTTCATCCAGCTCCACACTTTATTATCTGGGATTCTCCAGCATCTGCAGTTCCCATTATGACAGAACTTGTAGCTGAGATAGTAGGAACTGCAGAAGCTGGAGAATCTGAGAGACACTTCTGAAGAAGGGTCTAGGCCCGAAATGTCAGCTTTCCTGCTTCTCTGATGCTGCTTGGCCTGCTGTGTTCATCCAGCTCTACACCTTGTTATCTCAGAACTTGTAGCTACTGGCTTTCTGACATTTACTGGTCTCAGATTAACGTAATTAATTCAGTCCATCAAGCAATGTGTTAGCTACTGGTCCTACAGCAACAACCTGGCATGTGCTCAGTAAATGATGTTTAATTTTATACCCAGAGATGAGAGTGGGCTTTCAGTTCAATGTTACTACCTTTAAATTATATATTAAAAAATTACTCAGGGGATTTGGGCATCCCTGGCTGGGCCAGTATTTATTGCCTTTCCCTAGTTACCCTTGACAAGGTGCCTTCTTGAACTGTTACATTCCAACAGGAAAACATCAGGCAAGTTCCACTGGGAAAGACAGAAGCAAGATCAGGGATTTCTACTGCAGGAAGATATTTTGCCACTTTGTAAACGGGGGATTCGTTGGCTCAGCAAATCTACGAGTGCTAACCTGGTGTAAACTAGTGTCAGTAAGAGCAATTCCCTGTTCCACTTACAACACAAGATGGACAGGATCAGATTAATCACTCCACCATGCTCCAGCTACAAGAGCTGGTGGCTCAATGGTTAGCGCTGCTGTTTCACGGCGCCAGGGCCCCGGGCGCGATTCCATCCTCGGGTGGGTGCCTGTGAGGAGTTTGCACATTTTCTGCGTGGCTTTCCTCTGGGTGTTCTGGTTTCCTTCCACAGTCCAAAGATGAGTAGGTTGCTAGAGTGGCCATGCTAAATTGCCCATAATATCTGGGGTGTGTAAATTAGGTGGATTAGCTGTGGGGAAGTGAATGTGGGTGGGACTATCTTGGGCCAAATAGCCAGTTTCCACACTGTAGGGGTTCTATGATATGATGATCCTATGAAATAGGAACAAGAGTAGGCCATTTGGCCCCTCAAGCCTGTTCCACCATACAATAGGATTACGGCTAATCCAACGTTCCTCAATGCCACTTTCCTGCCCTTTCACCATAACCTTTGACTTCCCGACTGATCAAAAATCTATCTCAGCCATAAACATACACAAGGATTGTGTCCCATGGCTCTCTAAGGTAAGGATCTGGGATACACTTTTGGGCCTTTAGCAACTCTCCATTCTGCTCACAACCCAGATTTCTGACCAATCCATAGGTCAATACTTCGTGCAATCCTGGTCTCCCTGCTACAGGAAGGATGTTGTGAAATTTCAAAGGGTTCAGGAAAGATTTACAAAGATGCTGCCAGGATTAGAGGGTTTAATCTTTAGGGAGAGGCTGAATATGCTGGGGCTATTTTCCTTGGAGCATCAGAGGTGAACCTGAGCTCATAGAGGTTTATAAAGTGATGGAGAATATGGGTGGGGTAAATAGACAAGGACTTTTCTCTGAATTGGGGAACCCAAAACTATTGGGGAAAGATTTAAAAGGGACCTAAGGGGCAACTTTTTCACACAGAGGGTGGGGCGTGTATGGAATGAGCTGCCAGAAGAAATGATGGAAGCTGGTTTGATTGCAACATTTAAAAGGCATCTGGATGGGTATCTGAATAGGAAGGGTTTAGAGGGATACAGGCCAAATGCTGGCAAATGGGACCAGATTTATTTAAGATATCCAGTCAGCATGGACAAGTTGGGCCGAAGGGTCTGTTTCCGTGCTGTACAGCTCTATGGCTGTATGACCTGTTCTACTGTCCTTACATGGTTCAGTGTCAAATTCTGTTTGAAATGTGACCTTGGGAAAGTTTAGTGGCTTAAAGATGCTATTTAAATACAGGTTCTTGCTGTTCTGTTTGACACAGCTCCTGTCGTGCCTTTCAGAATTGCTCTATTGTCTTTTTTCATAAAACAGTGAGTCCTTGGAGATGCAATTCTAACTGGATCCTGTGGTGTGGGCTTTCAGCTGAATCTGTTCCACAAACATCAGGCAGACAGAAACACTGCTTTCATTCTATAGTTGAGTCAGAATGTTGTGGGTTCGAGCCCCACTCCTGGAATCTGAGCACAGAAAACGGCAGGCTGACGCTCCTGTGTGGCGCTGAGGAAATGCTGCAGTGTCAGTGGCACCATTTTTGGATGAGTTCTCAAACTGAAGCCATCTCAGCCAAATGTAAACGATCCCCAGCCCTTATTTCAGAAAATGAGAAGGGAGTTCTCCTCCATGTGCTGGCTAATGTCCTCAAAACAGGACGACTGAATGCCCATAGTGTTGAGGGGTGTGTGCGTTATAGGGGGGATGGGTCTGGGTGAGATGCTCCAAGGGGTGGTGTGGACTTGTTGGGCCGAAGGGCCTGTTTCCACGCTGTAGGGAATCTAATCTAATCTAATGCAGGGCAGCTGATTTATCGTGCCGCTGTCTGTGGGATCTTCCTGTGTGCAAACTGCCTGCCATATTTCCTCCATCGGTAACAGGGATTACTCACATCTCATTACCTGCACAGCACTGTCGGGGCCAACCTGGCATCGTGAAGGGCGCAATACAAATGCAAGTCCCTCCTCGGCTCCAAAGGTTTCGAGCGACGAGGTGACAGGATTTTGTTCCAAAATTAAAATTAAAATGGCACCCAGCTTCCAATGTTCCTGCAGTTTCACACCCAAAGCATTAGGATGCTGCCCAGGGGCTGCAGTAAAAATCAAAAGAGTTGCTGGAAGCGCCGAAATAAAGATTAAATTTCACACCTGATTGGGAACATTCAGATTTATGTAAAAGCAGGAAGTAGAAATGATACTTCCCATGTTGCCCTCGATAGTTAACAGCCTTCCCATGTCACAACCTCTTTCAAAAAGTGCAGGCATTTGCAGACTAGGGGCCCCCCAGCTTTTAAAGTACTTCAGGCGAAGGGAGTCATTGCTGCATTTTCGTGGAGACACATTCTGCGAGCCTTTTCACACAACAGGCACTTTAGTGGGAACCATCATTACTCTGACCCCAAAGTGCAAAGATCATGGGCCTCTAATGGCCCTCTAAAAGGGCAGTCTCTTCCACCTCCCCACCCCCCTACCCCAGCCTTCACATAACTGACTACTCCCTCTTCATAGATAATCTCCCTCTTTTTTTTCCAGAAACTCTGAAAGAAACCTGAAAAAGAAAGGCTGGCAGGACAATGTTTAGACCCAGTTATGAATTTAGGTTTATATTTATCACAAAGTGGCCCGGCACCCCATGCTACATGCAAGGGTGTAGTGCATAGAATCCCTGCAGGCTTTTCAGCCCAGTGGGTCTATACTGACCCACCAGAGAATGTCCCACTCAGACTCACCCCATCCCTGTAATTCTGCATCTCCCATGGCTAACCCACCAAGTATGCACACTGCGGACAATTTCCCACGGCCAATCCACCCTAACCTGCTCATCTGTGCACAGTGGAAGGAAATCAGAGCACCCAGAAGGAAAGCCATGCAGACACGGGGAGAATGTGCAAACTCCACACAGACAGACACCCGAGGGTGGAATCGAACCCAGGTCCCTGGTGCTGTGAGGCTGCAGTGCTAACCACTGAGCCGCGGTGCCATGGCTGTGATCGCTGCCATTCGAGGAAGATAAATAGAATCATGGAATCATATAACACAGAAACAGAACCTTCAGTCCAACTTGTCCATGCTGATCAGACATCCCGATCTGATCTAGTCCCATTTGCCAGCATTTGGCCCAAATCCTTCTAAATCCTTTCTATTCATACACCCATCCAGGTACTTTTTAAATATTGTCATTGAACCAGCCTCCACCAGTTCCTCTGGCAGCTTGTTCCATACACACGCACCACCCTCTGTGTGAAAGAGTTGCCCGTCAAGTCCCTTTTAAATCTATACCCTGTCACCTTAAACCTATTCCGTCTAGTTTTGGACTCCCTCCCCTGGGGCTATTCACCCTTTCCATGCCCCTCTTGGGGGAGGCAGATAGGAAACAGCATCACAGCCCTCTCACTATCAAAGACGCTTGCACCCATGTTTTCTGTTACTGCTATAAACTGATGCTGTTTGCATTCTCAAGTCTCAAATGGTCAGGTCTCTGGCATTGATGTAACTTTTATCAGGCTTTCACATCTCCAACACAAGCCTTGTTTACTATAGATCTGTTGCCAGGAGGTGGAAACTAGACCCAGTGATCGTGAAAGGTTGTGCACAGAGGCAGAGAGAGAGAGAGGGAGAGAGGGAAAGAGGCAGAGGAAATCAGTGCTGTATTCTGCATCTAGCTTCGGGTCCAAACCTGACTTTTCAAAACAGTTTGATCTCATGTTGCTGCTTATAGGAACAATGTTGTTAAACTTGAAAGAGTACAGAAAAGATTTACAAGGACGTTGCCAAATTGGAGGATTTTTGAGCTACAGGGAGAGGCTGAATAGACTGGGGCTATTTTCCCTGGAGCGTCGGAGGCTGAGGGGTGACCTTATAGAGGTTTATAAAATCATGAGGGGCACAGATAGGGTGAATAGCCAAGGTCTCTTCCCCAGGGTGGGGGAGTCCAAACCTAGAGGGGCATAGGTTTAAGGTGAGAGGGGAAAGATGTAAACGGGACCTGAAGGGCAACTTTTTCACACAGAGGGTGGTGTGTGTATGGAATGAGCTGCCAGAGGAAGTGGTGGAGGCTGGTACAGTTACAACATTTAAAAGGCATCTGGATGGGTACATGAGTAGGAAGAGTTTAGAGGGATATAGGCCAAATGCTGGCAAATAGGGCTAGATTAATTTAGGATATCTGGTCAGCATAGACATGTTGACTGAAGGGTCTGCTTCCATGCTGTATGACTGTATGAAGCTGAGGAATGTATCAATGGTGGCCTGGTAAATATTTATCCCTCAACCCAACACTAGAGAGACAGATCATCTGGTCATTATCACGTTTCTGTTTCTGGGATCTTGCTGTGTACATACTGGCAGCCATAACTTTGGTATTTCAACAGTGACTACAGCCTGTTGGCTGTAAACCACTCTGAGACTTCAGAAAGCTCTACATAAATGCAAATCACTCTACTTTCTTGAATTTGAGCACGTGAACTCTGCTGAAATGAACCTTTTAGGAGCTGGCTTCCTTTATTCTTGATTTTAATCAATTTCTTACGTAAAAATGAACGAACAACTTAAAACAGATGCAGCCTGTGATAAAAAAAAATAAACTGCACTGTGCTTACTTCTGCGGACGTTGTAAATTCACATCCGCGTTACCTTCCCTACTCCTCGCTCTGCACAGTACGTAGGACAAATAAAAGCAAAATACTGAGGAAGCTGAGCCTGAAACAAACACAAGAAGTGGTGGAGAAACTCAGGAGAATGGTGGTGAGAGAAACAAAGTTTCGAGGCCAATACACGAAAAGAATAGAATATAAAAATAGGGAAGTGTTGCTATAACTGGGCAGCAGTGAGACTGCAGCTGGAGGACTGCACTCAGTCTTTATCCCTTTAGTTGATGAGAGATGTCATTACATCAGAATCAGTTCAGAGGAGGTTCGCAGGATTGATTCCAGGGATGAGGGGTTTGTCATATGTGGAGAGATTGAGGAGTTTAGGTCTACATTCTCTGGATTTTAGAGAATGAGAGGAGGTCTAATGGAGGTGTATAAGATGCTAAAGGGGATTGACAAAGTCGATGTGGAAAGCATGTTTCTTCATGTGGGACGCAAGAGGTTATAGTTTCAGAATGTGGGGTAGCAGTTTTGTAACAGGCATGAGGAGAAATTACTTCTCTCAAAGAAACTGTGGAATTCATCACTCTAGAGAATGATGGATGCCGGGATATTGAGCAAATTTAAGGAGGAGATAGACAGATTTTTAAAGATGTGCAGATTACTGCAGATGCTGGAATCTGTGCTGCAAAAAGAAATAATGCATCCGTAGAAAGACAGCAAGCTCACATTTTGCATCTAGATGACTCTTCATCAAATTTTTAATTTGTTTTTGTGTGTGAGGGGTTATGGAGAGCAGGCAGAGAGATGGAGCTGAATCCGAGATGAGATCAGCCACGATTGTATCAAGTGCAGAACAGGCTCAAGGGGCTGAATGGCCTTCTCCTGCCCTTAGTTCCTACATTCTTATGACTCTTGTTCAGAACTGAAGAATTTGAAATCCTGATGCAGCAAACTGAAAACATTAACTCCATATCTCTCTCTCCACTGAAGCTGCCAGAACTGCTGAGTTTCTCTGGCATTCTCTCTGTGTTGTTTGGAAGGGCAGATGCTTTAGCTAGTTTAAACAGTTCCGCTTCTCGCAGCTTAATGACCTTGAGTTTTTGTGACATCTTCTCAATGTTTTGAGAACAAGAGATCCCACCTGTGTGGCTCTCTCTCTCTCTCTCTTTCTCTTTCTCTCTCTCAGGAGTCCCACGACTTCCCCACAGAGACATTTCACAATGTCCCTTAACTTGTCCAATTTCCGTGAAGTTTATTGTTGCAGCCAATTTCCTGGATCTCACACAAATAACCTGCTATTCTTCCAAAAATAATACATTTGGCACTGAGCATCCTTTTGGGAAAAAAAATGAAAACTCTAAAACAAGCAAAACCAAAAATGCTCAGAAACACTCCTGTCACAGGATCACAATTTCTTCCCCAATCATTTTAAATGATTTGAAACCATTAACAGAGCTCATTAATGCATTTCACAAAAAGTGCTTCTCGGTTACAGACCTACAGCTCAGAATAAAAAGGGTGAAAATAAAAGAACTGTAAAACCCAGATTACATTGGGCACACTGTTGTTCTAGTCTGATGTGAGCTCTGCCCTGACTGACTTCATTCAAATTCCCACAAAGCAAAGTATAAAGTATAAAAACAGTAGTATAAAATCTCAAGTTCTGAGGCAGGCAATGTTAACTGGTATGTTTTTTCTTCACAGATGCTGCCAGACCCTACTGAGCCTCTCCAGCAACTTCTGTTTTTGCTCCTGATTTACAGCGTCCGCAGTTCTTTCGGTTTTTATAAAGTATATTCTTGGAGACCGGGGTTTTTCTCAAACAGCTGATGTGGAGGCCTGCATACTCTCCACTCCCGGAAGATTTCTTCTTTTGAGGGCTGTTCTTTGAGATGATTGCTAAGCAAAGATTAGACTGGCAGAAAGGAAGGTGCACAGTGGGATTCTGCGCCAATTAGCGAATTCGCCAATGGAGGGATGCATATACAGCTGGACTCGACAATGTTCCACTTTCATACCAGGTCAGGCCTGCATTTCTATAGCATTAAGGCATCCCATGAAGTCAACTTCTGAACATTCGTGCCTGTTGCAGAATTGGACACACGCCAACAGCCAATTGGTGGCGTTGAGGATTATCAGGTTATCAAATCGGCCGTAATTTCATCGAATAAGGAGAATCGATGGGCTGAATGACCTGCTTCTGCAGCTGTGTCTTATAGCCTTGTGCGCAGCCAGGTCTCACAAACAGCACTGGGATATTGACTGGGTAATCCTGTTGTTTTGGTCTGGTCGGGTAAGGGATAAATGTGAGACAGGTCACCTGGGATAACTGAGCTCGGAAGGTGCAGCATGGGTTCCATTATGTTTAACCGAGAGGGGCAGATGCCAGGGACCCGGGTTTGGGTCCACCCTCAGGTGACTGTCTGTGTGGAGTTTTCACATTCTCTCTGTGACTCCGCTGGTACCCTCTGGGTGCTCCGGTTTCCTCCCGCAGTCCAAAGATGTGCAGGTTTGGGTGGACTGGCCGCGTTAAATTGCCTGCAGTGTCCAGCGATGTGCAGGCTAGGTGGATTAGCCACGGGAAATGCAGGGATAGGGTAGGAGGGTGGCTCTGGGTTGGATAGCCTTCAGAGGGTCAGTGTGGACTCAATGGGCTGAAAAGCCTGCTTCCGCACTGTAGAGATCCTATGATTCAGGTAAATGTCAGTTATGGCTGGAGAATGTGTGGAATATTCGAAGAACCAAGTTTTGGCATCTAGGCGTTCTCAGGTCAGGAGAGGTGAACTTCTGCTGTGCCCTAACCCTATGCTTCTAAGTCAGATTAGTGCGCTCTCAACTAAACCCAACCTAACAATCCTTCCAGTTCCCAAAGCAGCCATCCTCTGGCCTCTGGCCGAGGTCAGCACCAAATGAAAGGCATCTTCTTTTTACAGAAAACCAACACGCCCAGGTCCTCTGAGAAGTGAGCAGGGACAGCTCAAGCAACAGTTAAAAAACCTCCACAGTGCCGGAATTCAGAAATAACAGAAAATGCTGGGAATACTGATGAGGAAATGCTGACCTCATTTAATGATGGAGAAATCAGGTGTTCCTTCGATCAGCTGGGCCGTCTCTTAGACTCTGAGGATAAATCAGTGTTTCATCCGATGAGATTTCAGTTTTATAAGTTCTTGACCTCCTCAGATTGTAGCACTGAACAAGTCTTCCCTTGTAGCTTGTCCCGATAACAGGCCATTCCTTCTCAACAGTGATGGTGAATTCTCTCCCCACTGCACACACTGACCCCTTAAACCTTGCCGTGTCTATGTTCCGTGTGTAAAAGTTGTGATAATATCACCAATCACTTAGCATTTATATAGGTTTATCTCCGGCAATAATCAATTGAATCCTAATGAAACTCCAGCGGCCCCCAGCACACACTGTGTCTGCCAACAGTAGGGTCACTGTGTTGACAATCTCCTTGTCAATGCGTGTTTAACCATTCTTTCAATCTGAATTATTGGTTTCAGCCACAAGGATATGACCCTCACACAACGGCTCTTCTCTGACAGACATTGGTGGCCAGGGGAAAGATTGCACCCATTCAGGGTACTCAAGGCACCGAAACTGGGAGTGCAATTTCTTTGCGATGGATCTATTGATCTCCAATTCCCAGTTTAAATGGAATCAGTGCACCGGCTTTGGATCTAATGAGGATATGTACAAAGCAGTCTTGAGTTTATTAGATTAGATTCCCTACAGGGTGGGAACAGGCCCTTTGGCCCAACAAGTCCACATCGCCCCTTACAGCATCCCACCCAGATCCATCCCCCTATAACCCACACACCCCTGAACACTACGGGCAATTTAGCATGGCCAATCCACCTAGCCTGCACATCTTTGGACTGTGGGAGGAAACCGGAGCACCCTGAGGAAACCCACGCAGACACGGGGAGAACGTGCAAACTCCACATGGACAGTTATCCAAGGCTGGAATCGAACCCAGGTCCCTGGCGCTGTGAGGCTGCAGTGCCAACCACTGAGCCAGCGTGCCACCCCTTAGAAGCACATAAACTGCACAATACAGTCAAGGGCCACACTTCTGGCAGGTTTATCGTGTTGATGCCTTTGTCAGCTGCAACCTCCTCTCCCTGGCGTAAAATGCACATTTGCGTTTCTCTTTTTGCAGTAATTAACATTCCTCTGTGAAGTTAACAATGGGTCTTCAGCACAGAATAATTCCAATGGGGGAGAAAGGGTTGAGCTGAAATGTTCTAAATTCCACACTAGCTGTTTTCCTCCACTGTGGGGGTTATTAAATTGGGAAACAGTCAGAATGGGGGAAAGGTGTGATGTATTTTTACACCGTTCTCAACTAACCCAGCCAGCATATTTAACTCTCATTCCCTTCATCACCTAGTAACAGTGTGTACCATTACAAAGATGCAGTGCAGTTACTCATCAAAGCACTTTTTATCAGCACCTCCCAAACCTGTGATCTTTGCCGTCCAGAAGGACAGGGTAGCAGATACATGGGAACACCACCCCCTTGCAAAGCCCTTCACCACCCTGAATTGGAATTAGGTCAAACTCCTGCAACTCGTTGTCTACAATACATGGGCTGCAGCTGTTGAAGAAGGTGGTTCTTGAGGACAGTTAGGGATAGGCAATAAATGCCAGCAAAGCTCATATGCACAAAGCAAAACTCTCAGCTTCAGTGAGGTTAGCTCACTTGGCTGGACAGCTTGTTTATGATGCAGTGAGCACCAACAGCCTGGGTTCACAATGATAACAAAGTGTGGAGCTGGATGAACACAGCAGGCCAAGCAGCATCTTAGGAGCACAAAAGCTGACGTTTCAGTCCTAGACCCATTTCTGATGAAGGATCTAGGCCCGAAATGTCAGCTTATCTGCTCCTAAGATGCTGCTTGGCCTGCGGTGTTCATCCAGCTCTACACCTTGTTATCTCGGATTCTCCAGCATCTGCAGTTCCTACTATCTCTGTCCACCTACAACTCTACTTGCAAGGAACTACGAACCATGGTCTCTTTGTTCAGCAGCACACTGCAGGACCACCCCACCTTGGTTAGATTCCACGCACTAAACCCAACCACTGTTGTGGATCACTTGTATTTCATCTTGTTACTTCTTCAAGTTCAGGGCAATGTGAAATCTCCGTTTGCTCTTACATTATTTTAAACACTTTCAGTAAGTCACGTCATTATCATGTGCTGTTTGAAGAAAGATAAAAATCCCAGCTTCCCATTTTTGTTGCTATTTGTGCTTCCTCATGGAGGCTAGGTCTGTGCTGAACCCTTTCTGAATTTGAATATCAGTTCCCTGGTGGAAAAGCCAGGGAACTGTGTCCTGTGTGCATTAATTGCATGCATTTAGTTAGTACTGTTTCTAAGTGCCTCAAAATAAACAACATTCTTCCAATCTTTCCCCACTTCTGCTCTCAATTCTGGAGAAGATTGCAAGTTATGTCGCAAAATCCTCAGGGTTTTGATGTCGTGTTCCTTGTTTTCCTGGCTATTTGGCTGCGAGGGCCAT
Organism: Stegostoma tigrinum; assembly: GCF_030684315.1. NCBI lineage: Eukaryota > Metazoa > Chordata > Chondrichthyes > Orectolobiformes > Stegostomatidae > Stegostoma > Stegostoma tigrinum. The sequence goes on from NW_026728406.1 coordinate 46,977, forward strand.
CATTGCCGTATTTGATACGGCCCCCATTGAGGACACAAGGCAGACCTGGTGAGCCCACATGAGGGGCAGGAGTCCTCATCAAAGAATCTAAATTGACTCAGCAGATACAGATGCACCACTCTACTCCCTGGCCAACATCTCTGTCTCAGGCTTGCTGCAGTGTTCCAGCGAAGCCCAACACAAGCTGGAGGAACAACCCCTCATTTTCTGCTTGGGGACCCTACAAGCCTCTGGACGCAATATCGAGTTTAATAATTTTAGGGCCTAAACTCTCCCATGTCCCAGCCCCCTACCCCACACACCAGACCTTGTTATCACATAGCCTGCCATTACACACCCCCTGTTGTTAGTCACTAACGGTCCCCATTAACAACTATTCACCCTTCCAGCCTGATCGTTAGCAATTCCTTCGTCTGTCTAACTGTCTTTCTCTCTCTTTGGGCTCTATCCCATCGATTACTCCCTACACCACCCACCTCCCTATTTTCTGCATACAAACTGACGTCTTCCCAGCCACCATCAGTTCTGAGGAAGGGTCACCGGACCCGAAACGTTAACTCTGTTTTCTCCTTCACAGATGCTGCCAGACGTGCTGAGCTTCTCCAGCAGCTTTATTTTTGTTCTTGATTTACAGCATCCGCAGTTCTCTAGGTTTTTATCTAGTTACAGGCATAGGATGTGCTGCTCAAAATTCCGGGGGATAGAAAATTCAATAGTAACTTTCAAATAGGGAACTGGACAAAAAAAAACACGAAAAGGAAAAGATTTTGGAGAGCTATAGGGAAAGAGCAGAACATATAGGACAAATTGTAGAGCTCTTTCCAAGAGCCAGTTCTAACATGATGGGCCAAATAGCTTCCTCTTCCTATTAAGACACTACAATTTGAGCAAATGATTGAAATGACACTGCCTGAAGTCACTGTTAGCTGCCTCATTCCACACAGACCTAGACTGACAAACATTTATGAACTACAGTTAGAGACACTTTGCGGTGTGGCAAGGGAGCAGCTGGTTAGCATTAGAGCAGCAAATGGGGTCAGTGGTCTGGTCACCTCAAGGCCACAGTGTGTGTGCTCACAAAAAAAGTCCCCAAGGTGACGAAGTCAAGAGGAGACTCCATGGTTCAGGCCCCTAAAGTGGTCCTACAAATAAGGGAGAAAGTAAAAAGATAACGTGAGGTGAGAATTGGTGCTGTTATGGCACATTGGTGCTGTTGTTATCTTCTATCCCAGCAGACCAGGGTTCAAGTTCCTGTGAGCTTGTGACAACATCTCGGAGGAGGTTGATTGAAATAGCTACAATGATGAAAATCTCCTAAAACACCGACAGTCGCAATGCGGGAGTCAATCATGTCAGCTTGAAAATACGTCAACCATTGTGTTGTGCTCTAGAGCGCACTTTGGTGAATCGTGTCCCAGAGTGCACTTTGATGAACTGTTATAGACAGAGACCAGTCTACGAGATCACCATCACTTCCAGTAGATTTCAATCAACTCAATCCCAATCGAGATACCCCAGCAAGGTGAGGAATTGGGAGCCAAACATCACCTCCAGCTACTTGCTCACAGCAACATCGGAAGTTTCTTATCTGAATGGCAGAAAGATCATTTATTTTCTGCAGAATCATCATGGTGGAGCAGGCGGCCATTTGGCCCATCATCCTGGTTCTCTGAATGAACAGAGATAATGGGAACTGCAGATGCTGGAGAATCCTAGATAATAAAATGTGAGGCTTGATGAACACAGCAGGCCGAGCAGCATCTCAGGAGCACAAAAGCTGACGTTTCGGGCCTAGACCCTTCATCAGAGACGGGGATGGGGTGAGGGTTCTGGAATAAATAGGGAGAAAGAGGGAGGCGGACCGAAGATGGAGAGAAAAGAGGATAGGTGGAGAGAGTATAGGTGGGGAGGTAGGGAGGGGATAGGTCAGTCCAGGGAAGATGGACAGGTCAAGGAGGTGGGATGAGGTTAGTAGGTAGATGGGGGTGCGGCTTGGGGTGGGAGGAAGGGATGGGTGAGAGGAAGAACAGGTTAGGGAGGCAGAGACAGGTTGGACTGGTTTTGGGATGCAGTGGGTGGAGGGGAAGAGCTGGGCTGGTTGTGTGGTGCAGTGGGGGGGGGGGAATGAACTGGGCTGGTTTAGGGATGCAGTTGGGGAAGGGGAGATTTTGAAACTGGTCAAGTCCACATTGATACCATTAGGCTGCAGGGTTCCCAAGCGGAATATGAGTTGCTGTTCCTGCAACCTTCGGGTGGCATCATTGTGGCACTGCAGGAGGCCCATGATGGACATGTCATCTAAAGAATGGGAGGGGGAGTGGAAATGGTTTGCGACTGGGAGATGCAGTTGTTTGTTGCGAACTGAGCGGAGGTGTTCTGCAAAGCGGTCTCCAAGCCTCCGCTTGGTTTCCCCAGTGTAGAGGAAGCCACACCGGGTACAGTGGATGCAGTATACCACATTGGCAGATGTGCAGGTGAACCTCTGCTTAATGTGGAATGTCATCTTGGGGCCTGGGATAGGGGTGTGGGAGGAGGTGTGGGGGCAAGTGTAGCATTTCCTGCGGTTGCAGGGGAAGGTGCCGGGTGTGGTGGGGTTGGAGGGCAGTGTGGAGCGAACAAGGGAGTCACGGAGAGAGTGGTCTCTCCGGAAAGCAGACAGGGGTGGGGATGGAAAAATATCTTGGGTGGTGGGGTCGGATTGTAGATGGCGGAAGTGTCAGAGGATGATGCGGTGTATCCGGAGGTTGGTGGGGTGGTGTGTGGGAACGAGGGGGATCCTCTTTGGGCAGTTGTGGCGGGGGCGGGGTGTGAGGGATGTGTTGCGGGAAATACGGGAGACGCGGTCAAGGGCGTTCTCGATCACTGTGGGGGGAAAGTTGCGTTCCTTGAAGAACTTGGACATCTGGGATGTGCGGGAGTGGAATGTCTTATCGTGGGAGCAGATGCGGCGGAGGCGGAGGAATGCGTGGAACAGTCCCTCTTCCGCACCTACTCAGGCCCCAAACCCCACCTCTTCCTCCGGTACATTGATGACTGTATCGGTGCCGCCTCTTGCTCCCCAGAGGAGCTCGAACAGTTCATCCACTTCACCAACACCTTCCAGCCCAACCTTCAGTTCACCTGGGCCATCTCCAGCACATGCCTCACCTTCCTGGACCTCTCAGTCTCCATCTCAGGCAACCAGCTTGTAACTGATGTCCATTTCAAGCCCACCGACTCCCACAGCTACCTAGAATACACCTCCTCCCACCCACCCTCCTGCAAAAATTCCATCCCCTATTCCCTATTCCCAAACCCTCTAAACCCTTCTTATTCATGTATCTGTCCAAACATGTTTTAAACTTTCTGACTGTACCAGCCTCCACCACTTCCTCTGGCAGCTCCTTCCATACACACACCACCCTCTGTGTGAAAAAGTTTCCCCTTAGGTCCCTTTTAAATCTTTCCCCTCTCACCTTAAATCTGTGCCCTCTAGTTTTGGACTCCCCTGCACTGGGAAAATGACCTTGTCTGTTCACCCTGTCCATGCCCCTCATGATTTTATAAGCCACTATATAATGTCACCCCTCAGCCTCCTACACACCAGCGAAAGATGTCCCAGCTTACCCAGGCTCTCGTTATAACTCCAACTCCTCCAATCCCAGCAACATCCTGGTAAATCTTTTCTGCACCCTCTCCAATTTAATAATATCCTTCTTACAGCAGGGGAATTGGAATGGTACACCGTACTCCAAAAGCGCTCACCAAAGTCCTGTATAACCTCAACATGACATCCTGGCTCCAACTGGTCTGAGCAATGAAGGCAGGCATGCTAAATGCCTTCTGAACCACCCTGTCCACCCACGAAGCAATCTTCAAAGAACTATGTACCTGAGCCCCTAGGTCCCTCTGTTCAACAACACAACTTCAGGCACCTAACGTTAATAGTACATGTTTGTGTGATGACCCAGCTGGATGGTGCCAAAAGAAAATATAACTGCACTTTGTTCCCATTCCAGTTGTGTCGACAAACGTGATCTGCTGGAGGGTGTAAGATCACACCACTTTACTGTGGCTAACAGATTAGACAGTACTCCTCATGTCAGTAGGAATTCCTGAAATTTTTGATTGCTTGGAGTCGCAGGAAGGGAGTGGCGAGAGAGAGAGAGAGAGAGAGATAGTAAGGAGCACACGCGCCTGATTTTTCAGTCTTTTCTTAAATTTCAACAGCCCATAATATTTTCCCAGCGTGACCTAAATGCTCAACCTGCCTTGATAATAATCCAAACTCGTCATTTAACGAAACTTAAATTCAACTCGCATCATCTAAAAATTGTACTTGGCCTCTACTCTTTTAAACAAATTATATAAACGTGAAAAAAAGCCAAGGCTCTCCCCCTCCCCTGGCATGGCCCCCAACCTGGGACAGGGAAAGCGCTGGGCAAAATACAGAACAAAGTGGTTCTTCCCTTTTGAAACAGAAACTAAGGTTTCCTCGATTTTCTTAAGTGAAGACAAAGTCCCTGTTACTTTGAGGAAAAGCAAAAATAAACTCCCACGCTCCAAGGCCACTTCTCTCTCTCACCGATAATACACTTGTTTCAACAAACTCAGATTGCGAAACAGAAAAACCATAACCAATTAATGCACAGCAAGATTCCACAAGCAGACTTTTCAGATGTGGACCCAGTGTTGACCAAGAAGAAATTCACAGAATCGCAGAATCCCTACAGTGCAAGAAAAGGCCACTCGGCCCATCAAGTCCGTACTGACCCTCTGAAAAGCATCCCACCCAAAGCCCTCCTGTCAGCGTCTTGAACATGATAAAACATTCCATTGGCTGTGTCATAGGTGTGTTAAAATAAACTACACCACAGAGCCACACACAGAGATGGCCCCTTTAGTTGTGGCTGAGTGGTTAAGGCAAATGATTAGAAGTCCATCGGGGTTTCCCCACGCAGGTTCAAGTCATGCTGACTACATTTCCACAGCTTGCAGATTTTAAATGACTTCCTCTGGATGAGTTATCGCTCAAACTGGCGAATACCCCTCTCAGAATCCCACATTTCGATGGCACGGTGGCTCAGTGGTTGGCACTGCTGCCTCACAGTGCCAGGGACCTGGGCTCGACTCCACCCTCAGGCTGTGTGGAGTTTGCACATTCTCCCCGTGTCTGCGTGCGGGTGCTCCAGTTTCCCTCTCACACTCCAAAGATGTGCAGGCTAGATGGATTGGCCATGCTATATTACCTGTAGTGTCCAGGGACGTGTAGATTAGGTGGGTGACTGGGTGGAATGCTTAAGGGTCAGTGTGGACTTGTTGGGCCGAAGGGCCTGTTTCCACACTGTAGAGAATCTGTGATTCCATAAGGTGAAATGACTAAAAGTTTGGTCAAACATGTGTCTTAAAGGAGGGGGCAGGAGGGTGAAGTAGAGAGGTTTGGTGAGGGAATACCAGTGCCTGGGGCTAAGATAACTGAAGACACCAGTGGTAGAGTGATTAAAACTGAGGGATACACAAGAGGCCAGGATTCGCTCGGAGGGTGGCGAGGTTGGACAAAGACAGGGAGGAGATGACAGAGGCAGGGAGAGTCATCATGGGATTTGAAGCCAAGGATGAGAATTTTAAAATGAAGGTTTTGTTTGACTGGAGCCAATGTACTTTATGGGAACTCAGGGTCAATGGTGTATGTGACACTCACACACAAGTACACGGTTAACACCCTCAGTAGGGTTCATGTATTAGAGATGTAGCTATCTCAAGGGGAGTATTTCTTTCCTCAATGTGGGATTAGAATTTCTAACCTCCGGTTCTCCCCCTCTGCAGGGAATCTCACATGCGGGTGTCCTCTGACTCCCATTCCCAGAGCTTGCTCCAATCCCAGGGATTTTCTCTCCTGCACTGTGTGCTGATAAGCTCACTGGTGAGGTGCAGTTGCATCTAGTAGGTGCCAGTGAGGAATGAGTAGTGAGTGGAGGAGCAGGGAGAGGATGGGTGTGACACGAGTCTCAGGAGCAGCATGGTGATGTTTGGGAAGGTATCTGCTGCATTGTCTGTGCGCCCGGCACATTGCTAGATGGGACACATCCTTTCTGGGTGGACCCAGTATAAAGTTCTGAGTATGGGAGTGAGGGTAACGGGCTTTGGAATAGAGTCGCTACTGGGTCAGTGAGTGGGGGAAGGGGGCTACGTGTGAATTGGGGGCATGGATTAGCATATGAGGGGTGCTGTTGTGTGAGGGATTCAGTTGCAAGTGGGGCAAAGGGTGTGCTTATTGGTATATCTATTGGCCAGCAAACATTTTCACAACATGCTGAAAGGTCTGGTGTCACTTCTTCATCTTAGCGTTAAAAAATAACTTCAGTATGATTTCAATTATCTTCAAATGCACCAGGGAGAGAGAAGAGGAAGAAAAAATATGTGTTCTGTTAGCATCCAGTGATCCTACAGACTGTTAGCTCTTATTAGGGCATTTTTTCGTTGCAACTTGTCAAAGACATATCATGCTTAAGGTGAGAGGAAAAAGAGGGGCCTAAGGGGCAACATTTTCATGCAGAGTGTAGTGCACGTGTGGAATGCACTGCTACAGGAAATGGTAGAGACGGTACAGTTACAAGATTTAAAGGGCATTTGGATGGATACATGGATTGGAAAGGTTTAGAGGGATAATGGGCTAAATGCAGGCAGATGGGACAACAAAGTGTGGAGCTGGATGAACACAGCAGGCCAAGCAGCACCTCAGGAGCAGAAAAGCTGACGTTTCGGGCCTAGACCCTTCATCAGAAAAGGGGGATGGGGAGAGGGTTCTGAAATAAATAGGGAGAGGGGGGAGGCGGACCGAAGATGGATAGAGGAGAAGATAGATGGAGAGGATTATAAGAGAGTTATCTGATTAGCATCGATGAGTTGGACCGAAGGGCCTGTCACTCTTTTGTGTGTTAGACAGGTACTAAACAAAGAGAATGCCAGTGGGGGTATCAGAGATAATGGGAACTGCAGATGCTGGAGAATTCCAAGATAATAAAATGTGAGGCTGGATGAACACAGCAGGCCAAGCAGCATCTCAGGAGCACATCTCTGATGAAGGGTCTAGGCCCGAAACGTCAGCTTTTGTGCTCCTGAGATGCTGCTTGGCCTGCTGTGTTCATCCAGCCTCACATTTTATTATCTTGCCAGTGGGGGTATGCAGGAATGGTGGTAAATTTGAATAGAAGGACAGAACCAATAATGTTTGGGAACCACTGCTGTAACAGAGCAAATGGTAGATAGAGAGGCAGAGAGACAGACAAAGTAAAAACATGTAAGTGCGTACCAAGTAAAACAACCTGGTCAAAAAGGTAGCTGTAGCGAAAGAATAAAAACAGGTTCTTTTGGAGCCGAGGAGTTAGCATTGGTCATCAGCTCTTTCATCCATGTGTATTACTGTGAAAGCACAGTCCAGATGATAAAACAGCAGGTACGGTACACACATCTTTTCCTTCCCATATGAGATTAAAACAACTCCCAAATATCAGGAGGACAATATAATTGCACGGGGTATTAGTTTTACAAGCTGTAATCTTATGCTCCTTAACTACAGTGAATCCACAAGCAGTGACCTCTCTCCAGCCCCTCACCAAAAATACCCGCTGTGGACCTGAGTACCGGGGGGGTGGGGCGGGGAGCGTTAAGTGACTGCAGAGACAAAGCCTCAGGGATCTGGTAAGGTTTGCTGCCGGCCCCATTCAAAGTGCAGGAAGGATTCAGACAGGGCACTTGTAGCGCCCTCCCACCCACCCCAGCAGTGTGGACCAAGCATGTTCTGTGATCACCACTGCTGGTGGGTGGTGCTGTGCTGTATCAATCATTGCATTCCCCAGGCTATTTGGGCCAATTTCTGAGATTGACACAAAACGATCCTCAGAGATTGCACCAATATATATGCAAATCAGGAGCGCACTTGAGAGAGAGGATTTACTGAAGCACAGCCACACCCTCAGCTGTACGTGTGCAAATTAACTATCGAAAACATTCCAATTCTCATTTCTTTGACACTAGTTCCCTGG
>NW_026728406.1:62500-64341 GCF_030684315.1 Stegostoma tigrinum
CCCCAATACACACACACACACCCCAATCACACACACCCCAATACACACACACACACCCCCAATACACACACACACCCCCAATACACACACCCCCCCCAATACCACACACACCCCAATACACCACACACACCCCAATACACACACACACACCCCAATACACACACACACACCCCCAATACACACACACACACCCCAATACACACACACACCCCCAAACACACACACACCCCAATACACACACACACCCCAATACACACCCCACACACACCCCAATACACACACACACCCCAATACACACACACACACACCCCAATACACACACACACACCCCAATACCACACACACACCCCCAATACACCCACACACCCCAATACACACACACACACACCCCAATACCACACACACACCCCAATACCACACACACCCCATACACACACCCCACACACACCCCAATACCACACACACACCCCAACACACACACACCCATACACACACACACACACCCCAATACACACACACACCCAATACACACACACACACACACCCAATACACACACACAACACACACCCCAATACACACACACCCCCCAATACACACACACACCCCAATACACACACACACCCCAATACACACACACACACCCAATACACACACCACACACCCCATACACACACACACACCCCAATACACACACACACCCCAATACACACACACACACCCCAATACACACACACACACCCAATACACACACACCCCAATACACACACACACACACCCCAATACACACACACCCAATCACACACACCCCAATACACACACCCCTACAAACACACACCCCAATACACACACACACACCAATACACACACACACACACCTCAATACACACACACACCCCAATATACACACACACCCCAATACACACACACACATACCCCAATACACACACACACACCCCAATACACACACACACCCCATACACACACACACACCCAATACACACACCCCTATACAACCACACCCCAATACACACACACACCCCCCCAATACACACACACACACCCCAATACCACACACACACACACCCCAATACACACACACACCCCAATACACACACACACCCCAATACACACACACACACCCCAATACACACACACACACCCCAATACACACACACACACCCCAATACACACACACACACCCCAATACACACACACACACCCCAATACACACACACACACACCCCAATACACACACACACACCCCAATACACACACACACACCCCAATACACACACACACACCCCAATACACACACACACACCCCCAATACACACACACACACCCCAATACACACACCCTACACCCCCCAATACACACACACACACCCCAATACACACACACACACCCAATACACACACCCCTATACAAACACACACCCCAATACACACACACACACCCCAATACACACACCCCTACACACACACCCAATACACACACACACACACCCCAATACACACACACACACACCCCAATACACACACACACCCCCAATACCACACACACACCCCCATACACACACACAAACCAATACACCACACACACCAATACACACACACCCCCAATACACACACACACCCCAATACACACCACACCCCAATACGCACACACACACCCCAATACACACACACACACTCTTCACACACCAATATACACACACACACACACACACACACCAATATACACACACACACATCCACACCAATATACACACACACACATCCACACCAATATACACACACACACCTACACCCCAATACACACACACACACCCCAATACACA
>NW_026728407.1:0-64055 GCF_030684315.1 Stegostoma tigrinum
AGGAAGGGATTTGACAGGGTGCACAAAACATTCACAAAAAATATTACCAGAGATGACAAACTAGACAGCCCTGTGGAGAGGCTGAAGGAGCACAGGCTGCTCTTGGAGAAAACTAAGAAGTGATTTTAAAAGTGTTCAAAATCATAAGGGATTTGGTTAGAATGGATAAGAACAATCGGTGCCTTGTGACAGAAGGCTTAAGGAGAAACGGACACTGATTTAAGATGATCAGCAAAAAGAACCAATGGTGACAAGGAATTTTTTTTTTCAATAGCCTATTCAGGAACTGGAAAGCTCTGCCGAATAGTGTGGTGGATGCAGCTTCAATTGCGGTCTTCAAAAGTGAACTACAATTTTCGAAAGGAGAGGTTTCGCAGTATTACACAGTAAAAGGACTTAGGAGTGAACGTAGGCAAGTCCCTCTTTGAGAGCTGGTACAAACATCAAATCATTGTCTCTGGGCTATTACCATTTGATGGCTGTATAACATTGCACAAACTGCTAGCTCCCCAGCTATATCCTACCGCTTTGTCATATTCTGAATAATGATTCACTTTGTCATGCATGCAATTAAACTTACTCAGCAATTATTTCGCTGGATCCTGAAGAAACACAACTTCCATTTTCCTCACCATTTGCACTGTCAACATTTCCAGAACTGCAATTGATCGAAGAGAACAAATTAAGTCATTTAGAACAGGCAAACACGTCCAGAATTAAATCCAACCCAATTCAACAACAAAAAATCACAGTGTTGAGAGAGGGATCCTTTTGACTTCCACAGGATGCCCACAGGCCTTCATACTGAGGCAGTGCTGGGGTGTGGGTTGGAAGAGACAGAGCAGGGCAATAAGGAGAGAAAACCATTTCTTCAGTATTTCACCCTTGTTGAAAGCCGTTCCTGCGCTGTGCAAGAACTTGATACTGAAAGACAAGCAAAATTCAGTCTACCATTGAAAAGCTTTGAATGCTTTATGCTAATTCAACATTATCCCATCTCTTAAAATAAGCCAAACATTGCAGAAGCAGTGAAGCAGTTGCTTCATGTGATTGCTGTTGTCTGGATTGGTGCTCACTGCACTGCCAGTTGGGGTATCTTCCTGAGGCAACCCTGACATAATCCTACAGCAAATCCCAACAGTTTCCTTTCACAGTATTAGATCCCAAATACTGAACAACAGGTTTAATCTGTCATCACATCAAATTTACTTGTCAATTACTCCTTCAGTTTCTGACAAACTTAGGTTTCCACCCACTACACAGTGTGACATGTCAACATTTTCACAGCTGCAACTGGTCACAAAACACCAAATAAATCATTTTACTTGTGCACATGATCACATTTTTAATTTCTGGCACTCTTATCTTATTTTGGCTGTGAGGGGGAGCCAGTGGGTAGATGAGGAGTAAAGAGGTCAAATAAAGAACCTCTACACTGGGACAGACAATAAACATCCCAAAAGAGAGGATTTAAGTTTAACTTCCTCATCTCTGGCAAAGAAACTCAAGCTCTTTACAGACTATTGACAATTCAACCCTCACAAGCACAGCTTGTAACTCATAGTTTGATTCGGAGCACTGATGTAGGAATTTGTCATTGCTCAAATTCACTGAAGCTTAAGGTCAGATTAGTCACCAGTGGCTGTTTTGCTGAAAAAAAATCATTTTTCTTTCCTGCTCTTTTAACAGTTCTGAGTTTCCTTAAAGACCTGGACAGAATAAACTCAGGATTAATTCCAGGTCTCTGCCTGACTCCATGGATACACATGGCAAATGGCCAACTTAGATAATTCAAAATGCAAATTATTCAATGGCAATATTGTATGGGAGAAATACCAAGGCTCGGACACGGGGAGCAGGTCACATTCTTAATTGATAACATATTTCTTCAAATGTCACAGACGTTTGAAGGACACTTCAATGAACTTGGAGGAAGTTTGTGGGGAGGGTGCAGCTGAAGCAGGAAGGAGGAACACAGAGAAGTGCTGAGGTGGGGTAGAGGAGATTAACCCATTGCTTTAGTATTTTTACCAGAGCCACATTGTCCAGAAATATAACCTCAATATTGATCTGAAAACAATTTCCCATCTAAGTGTTTTGGATGCTTCAATGGTGATGCTATCATTTCAGGTAAATATCTCTACCATGAATTTTCTAGGAAAGCAGTCCAGCAGACACTTTAATGTAACTGCCATAGTCTGGAGTGGCATTCATTACATTGCACAAAAAGTTTTGAAATCAATGATACTCCATCATTCCCTTTTCACACTGCTGCATTCCAAATTGCAGAATTAAAACACATCAAAAGTACTTCTGATCAAACTTGCTTCCTCATGGTTACACAGATGCCTGGCAAACTTTGATTCCCACCCACCCGACAATCTATACGGCCAAAATATCTGCAGCTGCAAGTGCTCATGAAGCACAAATTAAGGAAAGGATTTGCATCTACAAATGACTTGTAAACATTGAAAATAAATTTTGAATCCCAAAATGCTCTGTATTTCAAGTCCTCATTTGGTCAAAGTCCAGATGAATGACTACACTAGATGGTTTGCTTTCCAAATTTTCAGAGAAAATATGTAGGACACTCCAGTTACATCGGCTTGTGCATTTGAGGGGAGGTGGGAGGTTTCGCAGTTTAGCATTGTTGCAAGTTAGACCACCAAGGTCTGGATGTTGAGGGCCAATCAAATTTTCACTGAACATTTTTGAATGTTTTCTATCGATCAAAGGCTGAAATGTGTCATTGATTTAATTACTGGCAATGGCCTCGGAGGGATTAAAGCTGTTTCTTTAATGTGATTTTTATTGTCTCGAACGGCGATATAATCTTTCAAGAGCTACTATATTCACAGCAATTTCTTTTCATGTTATGTATTATGAATGAAGCACAGAAGGATGAAACTTACTTTGAAATTGTTGCTGTCTCTTTTGGTGAACTTGGTTCTTCATCTTTCTCAGAGTTTGGGCTGTCAAAGGTTTTAGACCTGCAATTATTTAAGACCACAAAACCGTAAGACATAGGTGCAGAAATTAGGCCATTCGGCCCATTGAGTCTGTTCTGCCATTTCGTCATGGCTGATAAGTTCCTCAACCCCATTCTCCTGCTCTCTCCCCATAGCCCTTGATCCCCTTGATAATCAGGCACCTATCTGTCTCAGTTTTAAATTTCCTGGCCTCCACAGCATTCTGTGGCAGTGAATTTCACAGACTTAAAACTCTCTGGCTGAAGAAGTTTCTGCAAATCTCCAATTTAAAAGGTCTTGTCTTCATTCTAAGGCTGTGCCCTCGGGGCCTCGTCTCTCCTACCGATGGAAGCATCTTCCCAACAACCATTCTGTCGAGGCCATTCAGTGTTCTGAAAGTTTCAATTAGATCACCCCTCATCCTTCTAAACCCCAAATGAGTAGAGTCTCAGAGTCATCAACCGTTCCTCATATTTTAAGGTTTCAATTCCCTGGACCATTCTCGTGAACCTCCTCTGAACACGTTCCAGGGACAGTACATCCTTCCTGAGATATGGGCCCAAGTCTGCACGCAGTACTCCAAGTACGGCCAGACCAGAGCCTTATAAAGCCTCAGAGGTACAGCCCTGTTTTTAGATTCATATCTTTTCACAATAAATGCCAACATTGCATTTGCCTTCCTGACTATATAAGGCAAAAACTAAAGACATTTTAAAAAAACACTTGCACCCAGAAGTGGCTTCATCACAAAAGAACCAATGAAATATTTAGTGTCAAATCCATAAGACCATAAGATATAGGGGCAGAATTAGCTCATTCGACCTCCTCAGTCTGCTTTGCCATTCAATTCTGGCTGTGATGTTTCTGAAGCCCAATCGCCAGCCTTCTTCTGAAACCCTTGATCCCCTTATTAATCAAGAACCCATCTCTCTCTCTATCTTAAACAGTCCGAATGACGTCGGCTTCCTGCAATGTTTTCCTCAGATTAACCACTCCCTGTCTGAAGAAATTCTTTCTTACCTTAGTTCTAAAGGTTGGCCTCTTCACTCCGCGACTGTGCCCGCATGTCCTAATCTCTCCTCCTAGTGGAAACATCTTCTCTGTTCCATGTACAATCCTTCCAGGCCTCTCAGTATTCTGTAAGTGCCAATAAAATTCCCTCCCATCCTTCTAAACTCCATCCTAAACTGAACCAAAACCCTCAACCACTCTTCAGATGACAAGCCCTCTCAAGTTGTCAAGTCCTATTCAACTGGATTTGTTAAACAGGCAACATTTCTGATGTATGTAACTACAATAGATCGAGATTTGTTTTTCCCTTCCAAGCTCTAACAGGTGGTTTGCAAGTGACAGGAGTTGAGTCTGGAAGAGGAGCTGGGGGAGTTGCAAGGAAGAAGGGATTTCAACTTTCACACAAGTTCTCAAAGCACAATGGTCTGGATTTTTTTGGGCGATGCGGGGAGGTGGGACATGTAATAACACTGCAAACAGAGTTAGAGAGTCAAGTTTTTCAATATATTTACTGGCAGTGCACAGTCCAATGTTTGGAAAAGAAATATTCCATTAAAGACTGTGTGTTAATGCATGGCCAATCATTCGCTGACAATTAAATTGGAGGTGGGAGGATTAGGAAAATGGCAGGGAGGGAGTTTACCACCTACACATTGCAAAGCTATGTGACATGGGCCAGTTCTCTTTTTCACCTGGGCTCTCCCTGACATCTAAGGACTGCCTCCCTCACTTTCCTGATGGCGCCCACTTACACAACCTCAGTGACAATCAGCATTAACAGTAGGGCTGAGAAAGGTGCTGATCTGCCATCCCTTTCACTGGACTAGCAGCTGTCAAAACTGAGCCAAACCGTCAACTGGTGAGTAACCCGGCAATGATCTCTTTGTTGGTCACCGCTGGAATCGGCCAAGGCCTCCAGGTTGCAGTTCCAGCAGAAGGCCTGCAGCATGAACCACAATCTTCCATCTAAAATTTCTTTTTACAACACTAAGAACAGAGCAAATATTAGAACAACAGCCAACTGTTTCTTTAATGTAAAAGAACAAACTACAGAAGCCGACAAGCTGAAAGAAAAGCAGGCATTGCTGGAGAAACTCAACAGGTTTTGCAGCATCTACAGACAGAAAACAGAGTTCAAGTTGAGCCAAGCGACACGTCTTCAGAGATGCGAAGTTCTGAACATGGGAACCTCAACTCAAAATGCCCACTCTGCTTTCTCACCACAGATGCTGCTAAGTTTCAGGAGAAAGTCTCTAAATAATGTTCCTGAAAATGGCGGCCTCCAGAGGTTGCCCTTCACATAGTTGTATTCTGATTAAAGCATCATTTCCTCACACATTGGATCAATACTTACTTTCTGATCTCAGCAACTGTCTCTAGAGGAATTGGATTTTCAAGCTCCTCACAGCTCGGAATGTTAGCATTGTTTCCGCTGCTGAAATTAGTTGTGAAGAATGTCATTTTAAACAAACACTTGTACCCAGTAATTCTTAGCTCATCGGTAGTTTCCTTTGTATTCCTTGTGCTCTGAATAAAGCAAACCTTAACCACATATTGTATTCAAATTTACTCTTTCATGACAGATTTTAGAGAGCATGGTTTCCCATCTACCTTGTAGTTTGCACCGTCAGGTGATCTGCAAATGGTCCGAAAAGTGTTATCAAGTAAATTTGAGGAAACATCCACATCCACAAGAAAATTATCTCCATACACCTGAAAGACATTGAGTCGGCATTTCGTGCCATTGAGAGCTAATTTTCTAACAACGGGTCAAGACGCAACTACAGAATATGGTGATTGGTCTCCCCAAAACCCTGAACAATAGTTTACAGGATAAGACCGTGAGACTGGAGTGTGGTTGTAAAGACAGAGAGAGGGACAGAAGGATGTAACAGATTCATATATTCAACATTTTATATTTGTTGCAAAGTCTAAAAATATCTCAAACAAAGAGCTCCTGGCCCAAATATAGAAGGGCAACCAACTTTCCAATGAAGAACTTCAGATACTGTCTGTACATACAGGGCTGAATGTCCCAAGTCAACTGGCCTTGGCCTGAGACATGACATTCTTGGCAAAGTGGAGGGGAGTTCAGGAGGAAAGCTGAACTCTCTTCTGCACCATTATACTGTATTGTCAGTGGTGGGCAAAGTAGCCGGCTTAACGACGCACTGGGCATGAATTAAGTCACCAGCTGAGAGCTGCACATGTCTGTCTCTCTGGCAAATATTGGAGCTCCTCAACTCCTACAGTGGACATTGGCCTGCAGATCTCCTTTGTATAAGCTCAGCAATACCAACCGTAATGACAGCAAAGAAAAGATTGCAGCTCTGCCTCTATTTCATTCTTGGTCAACTGTTTTTATAAAATAGATCACCCTCCAGATGTACTGCGAGTAGGTTTTTCTTCAAAACCTTCACAGGAGATTTGAAAGACACCACAGGCAGACTGAGGGGAGGGGAGAAGGTGGGAACCTCAATTCTTCATGTTGTATCCTTAATTCAGAGCTCAGCTATCTAAATGTTTGGCGACAAATGGAGATCTGAATAGTGAATGGATGAGCAATTTTTCACTGAACACTTTTGGATCTTTTCTGTTGATACAACTTTTCTTTTTAAACAAACAAAATCTGTGTAGATTTTTGATACAATCAAGCAACTTTGTTAATGTGACTGCTGCTGTCTCGTGTTTGCTGCATTGCTGTGGGAGGAAGGCCCTCCATAGATCTTACAGGAAGTGCCAGCAGGTTTTTTAACATTGTTGTATTTTGGATGAAACTTAATTAAGTCACACATAAGATTAAATCTTACTTTGTGCTCACTGAATCGATTACTGGAATCTCTTCTGCCTCTGAGGTGTCAAAGCTTCCATATCTGCAATTGGTCAGACAGCACAAACTAAGTGATTTTAAACAAGCTTGAATCTACAATTTGCATTCAGCCACTGAAAAACATCTGAAGGTTCAGGATTTCGGCATTTGAAGCCTTGATTACCGAGTTTGTTAATACTTTGCATTGAAACTCCAATTTGGCATTTTACAGCATACCTGCCACTTCCCATACAAGGAGGGAAGAGTAAAGCATTCAATGTGGTTCTGTCTCATCTGATCGTAACTTCAAATCTACATTCCTGCCTCTCCTAATGACCTTTCACCTCCTCTCCCTCAACAAGTATCTGTTTATCTTTGCATTTACAATATTCCAGAGCTCTGCTCTGCATTTAATTGCTTTCCAAATTACTTAACATGTCTGTACACGATCATTTTGTGATTCATGCACGAGGATACCCAGATTCCACTGTATCTCAGAGCAATGCAATCTCCCTCAATAAAAACAAAACTGCTATTCTTTCTGCCAAAATGGACTTCAAATTTACCATATACAACTCTATTTGTCAGATCGTTGACGACTTGCTAAACCTATATTTCTCTGCAGTATTCCGAAGTCCTCTAAGGTTAATTTTTTAGCGCATCTTTGTCACGTCACCAAATCTGTCAGTCACAAATTCATTCCTTCAGAAGTCATGGACTGATCGTCAACACTTGGAAAACTTGGGCAGGAACAGATTTTTAAAATTATAGTCATACTATACGATCCTAACCATTTTGAACTCAAGTTAATTCTCTGTCTCAAATAAAAACCTCAGTAAATGAGAACACTTAAGTAAAAAGAGATGAATTCCCTGGATCTAATTACAGAACACCAAAATAACTGTAGCATCTAGTCAGACTGTTTCTCCCTTTCACCACGGATAAAGGAAAATTTTGAAATGTAGGGTGCGTGTAAGGTGAACGGATGCTATAAACATCCGTTGAATTATGATGATCTTTTAGCCGAATTAAAATGGTTGACTCAAACACTAATCTTAAACACAAAATCTGTCCAATTGGTAAAATGGGTTTGAAATTTGAATGGCATGGAAGCCATTTTGTTGTTGACTTTTTAAAAACTCCAAGAATCTCCCTGCAGATGGAGACTTTCACCAAAAGACAATGGACAAGTTAGAGATCAAAGCAGCCAAAGTAATAAACAGCTACATTGTGAAAGGAGGAGACAGTAAATATAACAGATGACTGTCTTAACCACAGCTACCTTAGAGTTTAATGAGAACCAAACTCCTCAAATTTCAACAAACCACAGTTTGCTGAGATTCCTTGGTTTTACGAAATTTTCGTTTTACCTTTCAAAGAATACCATCATCTAAGAATGACCACCGGCCTAACACAAAAGCAAATAAGAAAGTAATAACCTGCGAAGAATCGTTGTCCACTATCTCACCTCTGAGAGATAACATGAGACACATGAGTGAGCTGTGATGTTTCAAATTCTACGGCAAGAATGGGTCACCCTTTTTTAAAAACTCAGAAGCTTATTGCTGGAATTATTCTGCTGGAACATTTATTTAGTTGGGCAAAGAAAGAGAATATTTTGGCAACAGGCAAAAAGAGAAACCCAAATTCACTTTTGAAAGGTCCAGCTGGATCGATTTCTGCAACCCATTGGGTTCATGAAAGCCAGCTCATTAGCTTACTGCTTTGAAGAAAAATCTAATCATCTCTGGTTATTTGCTGATTTTCTCAAATTTTATAACCATAGCACATTTGGGAAACTTCTCCTACCCAGGGATATCCCTCTAATGTCAGAGGTACATCAATTGAAGGTCAGCAGTGGTGAGAATCGCTTTGTACCCGAACTGAGCTTTGATAAGTTACCCCAAAACATCATTTGTGAAGTACATAAACTGTTCAATGCTCACCCAACGTGCAAAAAACTAATGTATAAAAACTGAGGTGACGAGAGAAACCATCACTGATGTCATTTGAAAAACATTTCACCCATTATTACAGAATTGCGGTATTCCTGCATATTTCAGTTGGAAGCAGACATTCATTTGACCAACATTTTAGTTTTGCAATGAAGGTTCCTCACCCTGGACTCAGCTTCCAAACTTTGATTGTTATGCCCAACACAGACTTACAGACAATTGATCAGAGATAATGGGAACTGCAGATGCTGGAGAATCGAATTAACAAAGTGTGGAGCTGGATGAACACAGCAGGCCAAGCAGCATCTTTGGAGCACAAAAGCTGGCTCTAGGCCTGACACGTCAGCGTGTGTGCTCCTAAGATGCTGCAGAGCCTGCTGTGTTCATCCAGCTCCACACTTTGTTATTACAGACAATTGATAGGCTTCTTTCAATTAAAGTAACATTTTTCCATTCACTACATGCAGAAACTTAAACATTCCAAACATAGTTGTAGGAAGCGCCAAACTACATAAAAAGCATTGAAGGAAGTCAACGTCACTGTTTATCTTTAATACCAAGGTCTAGACATTGTCCTAATACATTCACCACACTTTTTAATCGTTGTATTGTACTGGTTCTCGATCGCTTCATTATTGCGAAAAAATAATCAAAAATACATTGGCACCTGTCTCAGCATTATGTTTTGTGAGTATGTTTTATTCACTTCTGTCCCAAATCACTAGCCGGGTGCTTAAACATGATTTGTGCCACCATTTGGGATCAGGGATATTGGAAAGCGATGGGGGCACAAAACAGGAGAGCTGAAGGACTGCTTTGCCTTGTTGTAAACAAACAAGCTCATCAGTCCCACTGCAGTCTCTCTTTATGAAGGACTTCAAGTCTAATTACTTTTAATCAAGTTATTCAAACTTATTATGGCACATGACATAGGAGATAGAATTTGAATCTGGACCTTTTGGGCAGAAGGTGTAGGATAAAACCATCTGTGTGGAGGATAAAATCCTCCAGAATACTTTAAAAAATGTGGACTTTTCTGATGAAACTGGATGAAAGTTAAAGCCCAAATTTGCAGAGCTTAACGTCCGAGGGATTTGGGTGCAGGTAAGTTCATGTCTTCAATGAACAAAAAATCGTCTCCCTGACTGAGGGTTGGATGGAGATTCTCAGTTTCCTGAGAGTTGTTTCCATATGGCTAGTTTCAGCGATTCATTGCCAGAAGGATTAATAACAAAAATTACTCGAAAGAACATACTTTTCGATCATTACCATTAAACAAAGGAGATGCTCATTAGATTTATGCTCACTTGTCCAGGAGGATGTACAACACACTTTCAGCAGTGGTATATGCTTGGTATGTCGAAAAGAATGTGCAGATGTAGAAACGCTCCTTGTTCATGAGAGCGATTACAAAATTTTCGACGAGTCTTTTTGAGGTCTCAGAGTTAAGAATTTGAACGTTGGAGGTATCGACAGTGAGATGTGATGGAAGCTCATCTCCTGATGCCTACAGAGAGTACGAATTTAAAAAGTAAATGTGATGCAGGAACAACGTTTATTTGTACAGATCTCTGACATGGTAGAAACATTTCAAAATGCTTCACATTTACATAATCATTTAAAAATCACTCCAAGATTCATGAAGCTAAAACTAGGACAGGCCACCAAAAGCTTGGTCAGAAAGATTGGTTTTGAGGACAAAGAGGAGATGTTTTGGAAGAGTGTCGCAGAACTGGGTAGCTGAACACACCAATGACAGAATAAAGAAGATCAAGCATGCAGGGAAAATCAAAGTGGCCAGAATTAGAAGTGCAAAGATATGAGCATTGAAGGGCTGGAGGGGAATACCATTGATGAGGAGATACAATATGTTCAATCCAATGATAAAGCAGCTGGTCACTTCATGTATTACTTGAACCATTCAAAGAAAATACAAAGTTAAAGTCAAAACATCACAGAAACATGGCCAGCTAGATTCATATAAAACAGAAATTTGAGCCTTGGAGTTATTTTGTATCGATCTCAAGAATATTAAACCATCATTTTAAGTAAATAAACATTTAATATTAAATCCCTTCAGCTGACCACCCACTATTTCTCAATTTCTACTTCAATCCAGTCATCAGATGGGCCAGCAAGTTTCCACAACAGAGTAAATGTGGAATTATGTACAGCAACTTCTGTCTACAGCTCGAGGCCACAGCAAGCTACCGGAAATTAGACAGTCTGGCTTCAATCCTGTTTGAATTCTCTGCTAACAATATCACTGACTTCACATTTCTGAACAATATTGTTTTTAGGAATCTAATTACTCTTGAAAGCAAGCTTACATAACTGGTAGGAAAACAGAGAGGTGTAAAATGTTTGCTGACTTGGCGGAAAATAGAAGGAGGGAGAAACTGAAGAAAAAGGAAACCTCTGTTTTTTTTTGTTCCACAACTCATGCCATGCAAGGTTTCTTCCAATGTGCTGCCTAAGGGTTATCATACTTGATGCTGTGGAGTGTGCAAAAGAAATTAAGAACTCTCACAAAGAACTTCATAGTTCAAATCGCATCAAGCACCCCTATATCAAATTCAGTTTCCTTCATGTCAGCAGATGAATATACCTTTGGGATTGGGCAGGGGTCAGGGTGGAGCATGTCAGCAAAGGAGGGAATTGGAGCACTCTTTAAGGAGCCTGATTTGAAATTTGAAATCCAATGTGAACCTCTCAACTTTGCCAGAGTAGCTGGCCGGTTCAGTCAGAATGATGAATTGTCTGTAATCACAGGAAATGTATTTCCAAGACTTGTTCCAAGTAATAGAAAATTGTACAAAATGTGTTTCAATTAAATGAAGTTGTCGTTTTAAGAACTTTACCCCACACAAGTATAAAAAAGCATGACTGAAGAAAAGCATAACCTTCAAACAAAGATAACAAAGTGTGGATAATAAAATGTGAGGCTGGATGAACACAGCAGGCCAAGCAGCATCTTAGGAGCACAAGATGCTGCTTGGCCTGCTGTGTTCATCCAGCCTCACATTTTACTATCTTGGAATTCTCCAGCATCTGCAGTTCCCATTATCTCTAACAAAGTGTGGAGCTGGGTGAACACAGGAGGCCATGCAGCATCTTAGGAGCACAAAAGCTGATGTTTCGGGCCTAGACCCTCCATCAGAAAAAGGGGAGGGGGAGAGGGTTCTGAAATAAATGGGGAGAGAGGGGGAGGCAGATCGAAGATGGATAGAGGAGAAGTTCGGTGGGGAGGAGACAGACAAGTTTCGAGGCAGGAATGGAGCCAGTAAAGGTGAGTGTAGGTGGGGAGGTGGGGGGGATAGGTCAGGCTGGGGAGGTCGGATAGGTCAAGGGGGCGGGATGAGGTTAGACAGAAGGAAATGGGTGTGTGGCTTGGGGTGGGAGGAGGGGATAGGTGAGAGGAAGAACAGATTAGGGAAGCGGGGACGAGTTGGGCTGGTATTGGGATGCGGTAGGGGAAGGGGAGATTTTGAAGCTCAAATTGTTTATGTGTCACCATATTTTGATCCAGTAAGACAAATAACATTAAAAATAAATTGATGTTTTATGACCATGCTGACAATCTCAGCAAGAGAAATTACGTAATGTCCATGTTTAAATATTACAAGAGCAAAACTATTGAATGGTTGCAATACGTTACTAAAATAAAGGCTACCAGCTGTCAATACATTGCTTTCACCATTTTTAATGGTGAAATCTCTGTTCCTTCCTCTCTCACCCTACTTCTCATTCCTTCCATCTGTTCTGTTGTTGTGGTACCAGGCTATCAGCTCCCCTACTCAAATTTACTTCATAATCATTCTTCCCGCTCCTTTCCTTCCCATTCATCGCACGGTGTAACAGAAGAAAGGGCAGGATATCTATGGAAGGATGTGCCCTTCAGTGTTCTAAGTTTTCACAATGCCAGCAAAAAGGAAAAAAAAATAATCGAGCACAGTAAATCACAGTCCCTCAACGCACAGTTTTTGCGGCGATAATTCAAAACTGGTGCATTTTCACAGCATATTGAACATATGCAATTAGTAAGCAATCAACAGGCATGGAGGAAATCTCTCAAGCAGATATTAACATGTCAATAAAAGCAGGATGGAAGAGTTGAAGTTAATTATGCAGTGGAGAAAATCAACTGAAGTGTGCACATTCAGGTTTCAAATATTAAGTAGAGTTCCACATGAACATTGTTTTATTTACCTCTCGTAGTCAAAATGCCACAACACACTAGCTTGCCTGACAGATGACATGTTCTCTTCTTGTTTCAAATTCAGGAACTGGTTTGCAAATCTGGTTCAAATTTGGACTTTGTTAACTGAAGGTTGCCAGGCACAGCATGTGGCAGAGCAGTGGAATGTGGGCAGTGATTGAAACACCATCTAATGTCCACACTTAACTCCTATTAACACACTCCAGTTTGTGGCTATAAGTTAGTTCTAGTCATGATGATTGTCAAAAATTTACGAAAAACATGACAGTTATTTTCACCACCCCCACTACACGACATCAAGGGACACAATTCCTCTTCATGATTATGTCGTTGTTCTATGTTCATCATGAATGTAAATTGGGTGACTATTCTATCTCAGTCTTAAATTGAAAAGAAGAATTTGCACGTCGCTTACTTAATTAATACCAATTAGAAAAGTTGAACAGATCTCTATCCTAGTACACAGCATACTTTTGTTACTCCATTTGTCTTACAGTTTGCTTGCTGAATATCTCAGAACTTAAACGATATTTTCTGAATTCATAGGAATAAGGTCTCTTGAGCTTGCTCCATTGTATCACATCATGATGTGTTTCTCTCTTAACTCCATTTATCCACCATTTATCCATTTACCGTGAATACACTGGCATAACATAAATGGCAGTCTTGAAGTTCTGAATGAACCCAACAGACTCCAACTTCAGAAGCTCCAACGGACAACATTTTTGGAAAAACGTCTGTCGCCAGATTTCACACCCAACGGACATAGCTTGGATTTGAAAAGTGCAGCAATAGATATTTCCTGACATAAACAGTCAGTGATTATCACAAGAAAAACCCGCTTGTCTGTTTCAAAGTGACCCACCTTTCGAAAAAAAAAGTCACCATTATCACACCACATCATAGGGCTGTGCTCACATGAGTGAGAGAGAGAGACAGCTGGTGGTTGTTTAACCAGCATGTCAGGCACGGGGAGAAGTTGAGAAGGACAATCCCTCATGGTCAACACAAATGTTGTTTACTCTTTCAATATCATCTTGCTCTTCCTTAGAACAATTGAAACTTTAAAAGGCCAAGTGAGCAGACGAGAGCATCAGCCTTCAAATATTTCAGCTCCCTCAGAATGAAATGGGACAAACCTGTGACCAAATATATAAAACATCTTGCACATCGTGGAAGAACGTGCGAGTGAGTGAGTGTTGGATGGTATATTGGAATATGAAGAATAAGTAATCGGGGATTGGAATTTGTCATGTGTAAAAAACCAAGGATAGTACAAACCATTTTTATTCAGAGTAGTATGACGGAAATCTGACTGCTTCGGCAAGCTGACTGACCGGAAATAACAGTCAAATCTATAAGATAAATGAAAACATCATGACAGACAAAACAAAATTAAACATGTAAAGAGAAAGACTGCCATAAAAATTAAATACTAGACCAAAAAAGATAAAATGCTGACTTCAGTGTAGTTACATCTGTCCATGATCTGTTTGCTCTTCTGATATCACATTGCTCTTGCTTAGAAAACACAACTCTAAAATCCTAACTAAGCCAACACGGACGTCAGGTTTCAGACTTTTTAGGCCACTCAAAATAAAAATCAACAAAGCTTTCACATCAATATATAAATAAAAATCACTCTACACACCCTGGAAGCACTGTCTCAGAATCTAAAGGGAGTAACCCACAGTCGAGGCAAGGTAGGCTGCCTTCATGCAGGATAGGTTCACCAAGAGCAGTCTCTGGCATTAATACAGGGTAATGGGCACTGCCAGATGGACACCCGAGGCAGTCAGCTTCTCAGAGTCCACACCTCTGCAGTCCAGTGAGTGGGACTCAGTCAGCCCAGTGGGAGACTGAACCCAGTGTGGGGAGTGGGGAGAAAACAGCTGGGAAACTGTAGAGACATCAGTTAGATGTCGGGTCACCTATTGCTCAGTCTGTCAAGGTCGCTCAAGGGGGCTGCCACATCAGTCCTCATTGTGCTCAGTGATATTACACTGAGAACTGTCTGACTCCAGGGTCAGGGTGCTGTCATTGATGCAAGGCTGACAACTACTACTTTTCAGAGGTGTCAATGGACCGCTGCTGTTTTAATCTCGTCGGATATGGGAGGCACGGTGGCTCAGTGATTAGCACTGCAGCCTCACAGTGCCAGGAACCCGGGCTCGATTCCAGGCTCAGGCTGACTGTGTGGAGTTTGCATATTCTCCCCGTGTCTGCATGGGTTTCCCCTGGGTGCTCCCACAGTCCAAAGATGTGTAGGCTAGGTGGATCGGCCATGCTAATTTGCCCGTAGTGTTGAAGGGTGTGTGGGTGAAAGGAAGATGGGTCTGGGTGGGATGCTTCAAGGGGCGGTTTGGACTTGTTGGGCTGAAGGGCCTGTTTCCACACCGTAGGGAATCTAATCTAATTTAATATGTCACAGATGAGTATGAGCAAATGGAACAAAGGAGCAGGAATATTTCCAAGATAACAAAGTGTGGGGCTGGATGAACACAGCAGGCCAAGCTGCTGCAGTTCCCTGATAATAAAATGTGAGGCTGGATGAACACAGCAGGCCAAGCAGCATCTCAGGAGCACAAAAGCTGACGTTTCGGGCCTAGACCCTTCATCAGAGAGGGGGATGGGGGGAGGGAACTGGAATAAATAGGGAGAGAGGGGGAGGCGGACCGAAGATGGAGAGCAAAGAAGATAGGTGGAGAGGGTGTAGGTGGGGAGGTAGGGAGGGGATAGGTCAGTCCAGGGAAGACGGACAGGTCAAGGAGGTGGGATGAGGTTAGTAGGTAGCTGGGGGTGCGGCTGGGGGTGGGAGGAAGGGATGGGTGAGAGGAAGAACCGGTTAGGGAGGCAGAGACAGGTTGGACTGGTTTTGGGATGCAGTGGGTGGGGGGGAAGAGCTGGGCTGGTTGTGTGGTGCAGTGGGGGGAGGGGATGAACTGGGCTGGTTTAGGGATGCAGTGAATTTGGCTTTTACTTTTATGGTGTTTTCATTTGTCTTTTAGGTTTGATGATACTTCACCTTTCTCATTCCTCAGACTCCAACCCACTTTGATTCTGAAAGGTATGAGTTATCATTAATTTTTCACAAAGCACAAGCTTCAATCCAGTTCCTTGTCTCCCTGTGTTCAGTCAGGCATCGACTCACTTATTCCAGACCTCACATGGAAATTTGCCTTTCGAGACAATGGGAACTGCAGATGCTGGAGAATCCAAGATAACAAAGTGTGGAGCTGGATGAACACAGCAGGGAACTGCAGCAGAGATAATGGGAACTGCAGATGCTGGAGATTCCAAGATAATAAAATGTGAGGCTGGATGAACACAGCAGGCCAAGCAACAAACAACTGCACCTCCCAGTCGCAAACCATTTCCACTCCCCCTCCCATTCTCTTGATGACATGTCCATCA
This sequence comes from Stegostoma tigrinum, assembly GCF_030684315.1. Classification (NCBI taxonomy): domain Eukaryota; kingdom Metazoa; phylum Chordata; class Chondrichthyes; order Orectolobiformes; family Stegostomatidae; genus Stegostoma; species Stegostoma tigrinum. The sequence continues at coordinate 16,378 of NW_026728407.1, forward strand.
TGGGCCTCCTGCACTGCCACAATGATGCCACCCGAAGGTTGCAGGAACAGCAACTCATATTCCGCCTGGGAACCCTGCAGCCATATGGTATCAATGTGGACTTCACCAGTTTCAAAATCTCCCCTTCCCCCACTGCATCCCTAAACCAGCCCAGTTCATCCCCTCCCCCCACTGCACCACACAACCAGCCCAGCTCTTCCCCCCCACCCACTGCATCCCAAAACCAGTCCAACCTGTCTCTGCCTCCCTAACCGGTTCTTCCTCTCACCCATCCCTTCCTCCCACCCCCAGCCGCACCCCCAGCTACCTACTAACCTCATCCCACCTCCTTGACCTGTCCGTCTTCCCTGGACTGACCTATCCCCTCCCTACCTCCCCACCTACACCCTCTCCACCTATCTTCTTTGCTCTCCATCTTCGGTCCGCCTCCCCCTCTCTCCCTATTTATTCCAGTTCCCTCCCCCCATCCCCCTCTCTGATGAAGGGTCTAGGCCCGAAACGTCAGCTTTTGTGCTCCTGAGATGCTGCTTGGCCTGCTGTGTTCATCCAGCCTCACATTTTATTATCTTGGAATCTCCAGCATCTGCAGTTCCCATTATCTCTGCTGCAGTTCCCTGCTGTGTTCATCCAGCTCCACACTTTGTTATCTTGGATTCTCCAGCATCTGCAGTTCCCATTGTTTCGAAAGGCAAATTTCCATGTGAGGTCTGGAATAAGTGAGTCGATGCCTGACTGAACACAGGGAGACAAGGAACTGGATTGAAGCTTGTGCTTTGTGAAAAATTAATGATAACTCATACCTTTCAGAATCAAAGTGGGTTGGAGTCTGAGGAATGAGAAAGGTGAAGTATCGTCAAACCTAAAAGACAAATGAAAACACCATAAAAGTAAAAGCCAAATTCAACATGAAAAGAGAAAGAGTACGATCACACTTAAATACTAGACCAAAAAATATCAACTGCTGACTTCAGCCTCATTATATATGTCAAATATTCATTTGCGCCTTCACTGTCTACTTGGTCTTCCTTCAACAATTTAACATTTTAACTTGTCAACTGAGCAGCCAGGACATCACCCTTCAGATACTTCAGTTCAAAATGAAACTCAACGAAGCTTTGCTCTAATTCAACTCCTTGAACATCGGGAATGATTTCCCAAAGGGCCTTTTTCATCCAAATACTATTTTTTGGCTGCTGTAATGTAGGAAAGGCACTGGTTAATGTGCAGAAAGCACGTTTTCATGAATAACAATTGGTAATGACTAGTTTCTCCATTGAAACAACATTCACTGAGGGATAAATCGTAGATGATTTATACGGGAGAATTCCATTCTTGTTTTTTTTGCGAATTGTTGTGATAATGGGATCTTGTGGTCATCCGAGATGAACATTTTCCCTGCTAATATCACCTTCAGCAAAGACCAGAAGAAACATTTTGCTCCATCAAAGAGTGGACACAAAAATGTGGCCAATATAATTTTGGTTTTGGCAAGTACTGGAACCATTGTGACCCACAACATACACGCATCAATTCAATCGGGTTACCCCACATTCACATCATTTTTCCAGTTTTCCCGTCTTTGAAATTCGTACTAAAATCTAATTTCTTTACAAATAGTGTCCAGTATATATTGAATTCAAATTACCTCAAAACTCTTCTCACAACCAAGAGTGATACCACGAAGGTATTGCTCCTTTCCCTCCGCTTCAATTCGTGTTAGTTCTAATTACACTGATGAGGGAGAGAAAAGAAATAAGCGATTCGCACTTGAAACTGCAGAGCTACAAGTCTGCAATGTTCACCTCACGTTGTCTCAACATGAAGTGAAGACACACAGCAGTTACTGTTTATTCTTGTTTGTGTTTATGACATCACAGGCAAACCATTGTGATGTCACTGGGCTTATTCTTTTTTAAAAGAAAACCTTCCTGAGAAAGAACACAAAACCTGTTCGAGCAGTTACCTGCTGTTTTCCACTTCATCTCCGTGTACGCGGTTGTCATGTGGGGAGGGCTTGTTTGTAAACGTGGGCATCATGTCATGGATGCAGTTTCCCATCTTCACCATCTTCCCTGAACAGCCTTCCTGGTATATTGCCCATGGAGGTGAAGGCACCAGGAGGCCTGCCCACATGTGACCAATCCGTCTATTAATTTATTTGGTGGCCAGACTGGCTGGTCAGCTGTCAAGAGGAAGGATGGTCTCATCTGTCCTGAAAGTCCATTAAAAACATCCTGGAGGTTAATTCAATGTTTACATTGACCTTCGAATCCTTTGCACTCCTCTCATCACAGTCACAACAACACTTACTGTTATGTCCTGCATGTTCACCAACTCTCTATTCATGCTCATACATTACCTTCAGTTCCAGAGCCCTTCCCTTATCTATTAGCCACCAGTGTGACACCCTACAAAGTGCCTCTTGGGAATCCAAGTGCTATGCAGCTGTTGGTTTCCTCTTTGCGACCTCACTTGTTTGACTATCAAAAAGGAATGAAATTGTCAAACATGCCTGGCCCCAGGGTGACCTTGAACTTACCTGCAACTGCCCTGTCTCCATCATGGAAAGTCTTCTTCTGGATTGACCACGTTGATTTAATCAGATGATACGATTTTTGTTTTAAAAGCATTGCTAAAACATACTTAATGAAGAGACATTATTAAGCACTTTCCCAACTGATTGAAATCATGTTAACTGGCTTTATTCCTTATTTTTGCTCCTCCTTCTTTCTTACATAGCAGTGTTACAACTGCTAATTTCTACTGAACTCAGACTTTTCCAGAATCCAGGATGTTTTGGAAAACCAGAAACCAAAATATCTGCGATGTCTGAAGCTGGGCTCCAGGGGTATTCAGTTTCTTGGAAGGACTGACAAGAAGGAGGAGGTAGGTCAGCTTTGCTGGTTACGGAATAAAATTAATATGGTAATGACAATGGATATTAGTTCTGGTGAAATGGAGTCTGGGTACAGTTTAGAAACATCAAGGGACAGAAATTGACAGTGGTCGATGTATATACACCCCAGTCAACTCGCGTGGTACTTTTAGCAGAAGGCACTAAAAAGGAAATTGAAGACACCAGCAGAAAGGGAGAGCTCTACTACGATGAAAGGTCACTGACTTCAAGAGTCAGGTGACTTCAGTTGGCATAAAGATTGGGCAAAGCAAATCAGTTATCATTGCATACAGGAGGAATTCCTGACGTACTTTTTAAATTCATTCACGGGATGAGGGCATCACTGGCCAGGGTAACATTTATTACACATTCCTAAATGTCCAGAGAGCAGTTAAGAGTCAACCACATTGCTGTGGGTCAGGAGTTACATGTAAGCAAGAATGGCAGTTTACTTCCCTTAAAGGACAACAGATTCATGCTCATCATTAGACGCTTAATTCCAGGTTTGTATTGAATTCAAATTCTGCCGTCTGCTGCAACTGGATTCAAACACAAGTCCCCAACATAGTATCTGGGTCTCTGGATTAAGTGTCCAGTGATAACAACCTCAGGCCATTGTCTCCCCAATGAAGTGTGTGCTGTGCGGGTTTCTGGGTCAACACTTTGAGGAACCAACAAGCAAAACTGAAGTTTGAGGTGGGAAGACTGTGCTCATGCCCCCTCGGGGAAGTGAACCTCATTTTCACCCACAGAAGGAAAATAACAAGGACACCTTCCACCGAGAGTGCCAGAGGCTTTCGGAGAGAGCAACCCCCAGAAAGCAGAACGTCACTCACTTGGCTCTACTGTCCCATTCCAGACTCCAAAACTAGAACCTATTTACAGCAACAAATGGAAGTATTTGATGGATGCCCTGGGTTTGTGCTCCTCCCCCATTGCTCACCTACAGTTTTCCTGCTTCACCTTGTACTTCCAGCCAAACATCACTGATGTCAGCTGCTTCCTGCCATTCCAAATGCTCCTCCTCAAGTGGAAGGACAAACAGCAATGTGGAAATTCAAACACATTTCCGACCTGTGGAGGAAATGATACTGTTATAATTTCAGATAATTTTTAAAGGGCTCTTTTTGACCTTTGAAGCAGGGGGTGTACAAACACTATCACAGGCTCGAACTCACAACCACTTGTTTCTGAGACCAGTGCTCTGACCACTGAGCTGTGCAGCCAGGCACAAGACATGGAAAGAGGGTCTCATGTATTGGAAATAACAAAAGAATAGATAACTGGAGACTATTATATATCAAGACGTAACAAAACCGAAACAGAGCAGAGGGGCATCATGTGCAGAAGGTTGGGAGAATGCAAGGCCGAATCAGACAGTGTCCTGAGTGCCATAAACTGATCTTTCCTGCTGGTCCAGTGATTACGATTCAGTGCCTTCACTGTCGTAGCCTGTTCATGGTTATCATTTAAAGTAATAAATCTGAAATACTGACTGATCTTGAGAAGGAGAATTATGTCATTGATCAGTCAAAATCGATTCACTCCATGTTACAGTTCCACAGCAGCAATGCCAGCTGAAACTGCCTGGCATGCAATCAGTTTAAAACAAGAATAGAGGGGAGGTCAGGAAAAGTGAAGTGCCATGGTAGTTTGTGAGAGGTGACTGGAGGCCAAGTGGAGCCAGGTTCAATGTGGGTGTTGAAGACCAGTCTTCACTGTTACCCTGGCATACAGATCACATTGGATCAATCACACAAGGATCCTCCTTTGTGTGTTGTCCTTTGCACATCACAACTCGGGTCAGTGCCTTGAGGGGCTCGGATAATTTTAATTTTGAACATCAGCCGGCAGCAAAATGACATGACAAACTTTCCCTAATATCAGTACACCCGGATAATGAAGGCCATCAGTTTAACTGGGACAACATAACCGTAGTAGTGCAATCCAAACATAGCCACACATGGGAATTCCTAGAGGCATGGTTCTCAATCCATAATGCAGTCGGCATACAAATAGAATTGGACCCCATATGCAACCCATACAGAACAGAATGCGAAATGACACAAGTTGCCGGAACAGACCGGGCAGTATAAATTTCAAGTGGAGGAGAACAACATCGCTTCTTCGGAAGTCTCACTCATGACGTTACCTTGCGTGGTGACGAAAAGTCTGAACGAAAACAAGCCAGCTGGGCGAGCAAGTTTACAACTTTACTTGTTATCTTTACCGTTTAATGTGTGGCTCAGTGTCAGTCTTATACACACAGTGTTCTACCCGCTTCTCCTGCTGTACACAAGGTTTCCCAGCAAAAGGCAGCTTTGTGTGGAACACATGCAGTTTCTCCTGACAATAGGTACTGTTGCCATGAGCTGGGATATGAAATATACAATGAGCTGAAGTAGCCCCACACTCAAGTTACTCATTTACCTTTTACTTTCAATTTTCAATTTCCAAAACCCAGCAATCCATTCACTTAAGCTGCTGGGAACCTGACAAAAACAGCGTTGGCCAGACATTCCTCTTCGGGAGTGTCTGTCAATTTGCAAGGGTAGAAAAGCTGTCAACTTCACTCGAGTGAGAGAGGATACAATATTCCAAACTTCCAATTCAAAATCAGATGCCGTATCAATTACACCACTGGCTCCACACGTCTTGCTGCAGCTTTCATCCTGTCGATTGCGATGTAATCAGGGATACTGGCGGAAAACCCATTTGCAAGGTGAATATCCTGCAAAATAATCACTGTCGCTGCCGCACTTCAACGTTCTCCACTTTGTGAAGCGGTGAATGTCACTGGCAAACGAAACACATTAGCCCTCACATGCCTGGCTGTCACCTGTTTCTTTGCCACCTGTTTCTCTGCTGGAACTTGCCATTGCTTTGTTCACAGTCACTGCAAAGTTCTGCCTTGCATTTTTTTTTATTAAATTATCTCCTCCCAACTTAAAAACATTCCCTAGTCTTGAAATCTCCCATCCTTGGGAAATGACGACCACAATTCATACTATCTACATGTCTCATTATTTTATGAACTTCTAACAGGCCGCCTCTCAACCTCCTAAGCACCAGCAAGAAAAGTCAAAGTCTATCCAACCTTTCTTTATAAATCAAAGCTTCCATACCAGGCAACATCCTGGTAAACCTCTTCTTAACGCTCGCCAGCTTCATGATATGCCTCCTGTAATTGTGTGACAGAAACCGCACATTGTATTCCAGAAGAGGTCTCATCAACATCCTGTGCAACCTCAATATGACTTCCCAACTCCTAAACTGAAACAATTGAGCAATGAAGGCTGCCGTGCCAAAAGACTGTTTAACCACTGTCTAAATGGGATGGAAACTTCAAATAATCATGTACCTGGATCCCCTAAGTCCATGAGTAGGCACCTTAACAGTGAGAGAAAGTCTGAGGGAGGATGAGGAATAGTTTTGAATTTCTTTGACCTCACATCTGAAGAAATTTATTGTACACATGCAGCTGAATAAGTTCAACAATTCATACTCCGTGAAGAACTATAAATGAACCTGAAGATTTTTCAATTAAAAAGTAAAGTTAGACCCTCTCGAGTCAGAAGGAAGCCATCGCTGTTCTGTTTCTGAACTTCTCTTACCCAACAGGTTCTGCAACATGTCCATATGAAGATGGATAAGGGAGAACCAGTGGATGTAGTGTACCTGGACTTTCAGAAAGCCTTTGATAAAGTCCCACATAGGAGATTGGTGAATAAAATTAGGGCACATGGTACTGGGGGCAAAATACTGAGTTGGATTGAAAATTGGCTGGCTGACAGGAAGCAAAATGTAGTGATAAATGGGTCCCTTTCAGAATGGCAGGCAGTGACCAATGGGGTACCACAAGGTTCAGTGCTGGGACCGCAGCTGTTTACGATATATATTAATGATATAGACGAAGGCATTAGAAGTAATATCAGCAAATTTGCTGATGACACAAAATTGGGTGGCAGTGTGAAATGTGAGGAGGATGTTATGAGAATACAGGGTGAGTTGGACAAGCTAGGTGAGTGGACGGATACGTGGCAGATGCAGTTTAATGTGGATAAACGTGTGGTTATACACTTTGGTGGCAAGAACAGGAAGGCAGATTACTATCTCAATGCAGTCAAGTTCGGTAAAAGGGAAGTACAACGAGATCTAGGTGTTCTTGTACATCAGTCAATGAAAGCAAGCATGCACGTACAGCAAGCAGTGAAGAAAGCTAATAGCATGCTGGCCTCATAACAAAAGGAATTGAGTACAGGAGCAAAGAGGACCTTCTGCAGCTGTACAGGGCCCTGGTGAGACCGCACCTGGAGTATTGTGTGCTGCTTTGGTCTCCAAATTTGAGGAAGGACATTCTGGCTATTCAGGGAGTGCAGCGTAGGTTCACGAGCTCAACTCCTGGAATGGCGTCCGGGACTATCATATGTTGAAAGATTGGAGCGACTGGGCTTGTATACACTTGAGTTTACAAGGATGAGAGGGGATCTGATTGAGGCGTATAAGATTATTAAGGGATTGGACACTCTGGAGGCAGGAAGCATGTTTCCGCTGATGGGTGAGTCCAGAACAGAAGACACAGTTTAAAAATAAGGGGTAGGCCATTTAGAGCAGAGTTGAGGAAAAACTTCTTCACCCAGAGAGCGATGGATATATGGAATGCACTGCCCCAGAAGGCAGTGGAGGCCAACTCTCTGGATACTTTCAAGAAAGAGATAGATAGAGCACTTAAAGATAGTGGAATCAAGGGTTATGAGGATAAGGCAGGAACAGGATACTGATTGTGGATGATCAGCCATGATCGTAATGAATGGTGGTGCTGGCTCGAAGGGTCGAATGGCCTACTCCAGCACCTATTGTCTATTCATTCACCATATCCAGATACATGAACGTTGGATCACTCTCCAAAGGTATCAGTACTATTGCCAATCCTCAGTTACATCTGGAGAACTTGATGTTTGACCTTTCTGAACCAGTGCAGGTCATGTGGTGAAGTCGCACTTGCAATGCTATTAGGTAAGGAGTTACCAAATGATCGTGAAGGATTAGTGATGTTTTCCAAAAGAACAATTTAAATGTTTTCACATATTTGATTCAATCCAATGGTCTGACATATTACACAAGGTTGTCACAAAACAATATTTGATACCAGGTACTTATTAGGACAAGTGACCCAAAACTGGCCAAAGAAGTAGGTTTCAAGGAATATCCTGAACAAACAAGGGGACTTTGAAAACCACGGATGTTTAGGGAGTAAATTCAAGAGCTTATGGCCTTAGGAACTGAAAACATGAAAAAGGTGGGAGTTAAAACCAGAAATCCACAGGAGGTTGGAAGTCAGGGAGAACAAATGTCTTGAAGGAAAAAGCAAAAGGACAGTAGATGCTTGAAAGTTGTAACACAAGCAGAAATTGATGTAAAACTCAGCTTATCTGGCAGTGCTTGTGGAGAGAGAGAGCAGCATTACTGTTTTGTGTCCAGTGACCCTTCTTCAGATATATCTCAGAGGGGTTTGCAGCTGGACGGACTATCAAACGAAAGTGGTGTGATGCCAAAATTTCAAAATAAGGATATGAATTTCAAAACCTTGGTGCTTTGCCACTCAGAAAATGTTTATGTTAGTGAGCACAGAATGGCAAAACTTGAAGATGTTAAAATCGGTGAAAATAAACACATGGGCAGCAGATTTTTGGATCAGTTCAAGATTTCAGGGAAGTAGTATTAAGAAGCCGGCCGGGAGTGTGTTTGGGGAGTTAAGTCGAGAGGTAGCAAAGGAATGGATGAGAGTTTCAGCAGCAGATGACCTGAGATGCTGTTGAGGTTGAAATTGTATGTGGTCTTTGTGATAATGAGTGTGGGGGTGAGTAATGTGGTTAGAAGCTCATCTTGGGGTGAAATATTGCACCCTGACTGTGACCAGTGTGTTACCTGCCAGTTACCAGGGGCAGGGATGGAGTCAGTGGCGAGGGAGTAGAATTTTGCTCCCAGCCTGGATTGACATTTTTCATTGTCTATTTAAATGTGATCTATACCCCTTTTCAAACAAGAACGGACTTGGCAGCAGAACTAATTGGTGAACCAACTGTCAGCTTTATTGAGACAAAGTGTGGAGTTTATCTGTTATGAAGTAAACTACAGTGACAAACTCAGATAGCTACTTACAGTTGAATGTGGATTATACTGCTTAAGTCAATAACTAGGCAGTAGAGCAGTGAAACAACTTATTGGAGTTTCTGCAGCCGCGGTCTTCAAACTTTTTCTTGTGTTGGGCTTTTATCTTCTGATTCTCGTTGCTTTCCATTGCACAGACCTTTCTTGAGAATCTCTTTTCTGCTTGTTCTTTTTTGATTAACCTCCCTCTCTGCCCAATCACAGTTCATATGAACAACACTCACCTCACTTCACCACGTGATGTTCTTCATATTCATAATTATTCCCTTTACATCTTACCTGAGGACTGCTAGACCTGTATTTATTACCCTTATTTCACCGCTATTTCTCTATTGGCTGACAGAGCGGTATCAAGAGTACCTTTAGCTTTGAGCTGCAGGAAGCCTTTTCAATCGCGACTTATTAAAAAATAACAAAAGAACTGGGATGTTGTCAATCAGGAACAAAAGCAAAGTTGCTGGAAAAGCTCAGCAGATCTGGCAGCATCTGTGAAGGTAAAAAGACAGATCCAGTTTTCAGTCTCATTCGTCTCAAAATGAAACATTGCGACGACGTTCATTTGCTTCGAACAATAACACAAAGCACTGCGCATGCTCCAGCTCACAGTGAAGTCTGGCTGATTGATGTCAGTGCGCGACCAATAGGAGCACAGGTGTGCCGTGCATGACCGGACGGATGTCGCCCAATCAGAATGAAGGGAGGGCGGGATCAGTGAAAACCACGTGATCATCCACGAGTGCGGTGCAGAGTCGCTGAGATAACCGGAACGGCAGATGCTGGAGAATCCGAGATAACACGGTGTGCAGCTGGATGTACACAGCAGGTCAAGCAGCATCAGAGGAGCAGGAAAGCTGACGTTTCGGGCCTAGATCCCTCGCTGAGACCAAGATTTGTGCAATTGAGGTAAGAGCAGGCCACAGTAAAGAAAGCAAAACGGTAGAAAGCTGGAGGGAAGTGATATTCGTATGGGTTTGGAAGTTTTACAAACAGTTAGTGCACGTCGGAAAACACACCCATTTGAAACTCCCAGACTCACGTTTGCAGAAAACAAATCAACGCCTCCGATGGCGATAGGCCCGTGTGATCGTCACCATCTTTATTGGGGGCAGTGATCCGCGGGGCGCATGCGCGACAGCTTTGAAACTTTAAAAGGGCCGGGGGTGAAGCTGGAGGAACACAACAGGACAGGCAGCATCAGAGAAACAGGAAAACTGACGTATTCGGGCCCACACCCTTCAGAAATGGGGGAGGGGAAGGGGATGCTGAAACAAACAGGGAGAGAGTGGGAGACAAGTGGAGAGGAGACAGACAAGTTAGAGGTGGGGATGGAGCAGGTAAAGGTGAGTGTAGGTGGGGAGGGGATGGGTCAGTCTATGGAGGACCAACAAGTCAAAGGGGTGGGATGAGGTTAGCAAGTAGGAAATGGGGGTGTGGCTTGAGATGGGAGGAGGGGATAGGTGAGAGGAAGAGCAGGTTAGGGAGGTGGGGATGAGCAATTGTTTATTGCGAACTGAGTGTAGGTGTTCTGTAAAGCGGTCCCCAAGCCTCTGCTTGGTTTCCCTGATGTAGAGGAGGCCAGAACGGGTGCAGCGGTGCAGTATACCACATTAGCACCTGCATACCCCATACAGATGGCCTCAAAGCCCTACGCTATTTCCTGTCCTGCAGGTCTGACCAGTTCCCCTCCACTGACGCCATTATGTGCTTCGGTGAACTCGTCCCACTGCCTACAGACAAAGGGGGTGGCCATGGGTACCTGCATGGGCCCAAGCTTTGCCTGCCTCTTTGTTGGAACAATCCCTCTTCCGTACCTCTTCCTCCAGTACATGGATGACTGTATCGGCGCTGCCTCGTGCTCCTATGAGGAGCTCGAACAGTTCGCCCACTTCACCAACACCTTCCACCCCAACCTTAAGTTCACCTGGACCATCTCTAACCACCTCTCTCACCTTCCTGGTCCTCTATTTCCATCTTGGGGAACAATCTCAAAACCGATATATATTTCAAGCCCACTGACTCCCACAGCTACCTAGAATACACCACCTCCCACCTGTCAAGTTTGTTTTCGGAGACCCTCACGGACGTGCTGCAATAACAAGACACTGACCTGTTTAGAAAAACACCAATCATTTTCTTACCAAGCAAGTACAAGCTGTGAAGAATCACTGTACTCAACCCGGCACACAGTGCAAAGTCTCACAAGGAGTTCTCTCCGGACAGTCCCTGCTTTTTATACTTTACAAAAGACATGATACAGAAAACGATTTCACAACCTCCAATGACATGATACATAAAACAATTACTACAACAGACAAAAACAGGATACCAAGCAATTATTACATCGATAACATAAAAGACCAGGATATAGTATCGATTGCTTGTGAAGTAGCTGCTCATGGCAGGAGGTGATTTTGAGTTGTTGTCCGGGACAGATTGTGATTTCAAGTTGCCAGTATGTCTGGCTAGGACAAAGTCAGTGCCCTGGCCCCTTAGTCAGCGACAGAAGTTACATGCTTTAGAGGTTTCACACCTTTACAAAATTTCCCCAACTAACCCTATTTGATACAGATTGATTCTAATTTCAGTTCAGTCAGGAAACTTAAGACAGTGTCTGCATGCCGATGTGTGAGAAGATAAGGAGTTACAAAAGCTTTACACTGAATTCCTAGCTGGGCAGGAAGCTTCAGGGCAGTGTCTGCATACCGATGTGAGTAGATAAAAGACTTTACTTCTATAAATCAAAGTCTCTGTATAGGAATCAAATGCAGATGAAAGACTTTGATTTCTATACTTCTTTAAATTAATGGGATGTTATCACATTAACATCTCACACCCACCCACCGTCCTGCAAAAATGCCATCTCCTATTCCCAATTGCTTCACCTCTGCCGCATCTGCTCCCAGGATTCCACTCCCGTACATCTATGATGCCCTTGTTTTTCAAGGACCGCAACTCCACTCCCCACCTCCCCACCAGAGTGGTCAAGAACACCCTTGACCGTGTCTCCTGCATTTTTCTACAACTCCTCCCTCGCACCCTGTCCCTGCAATAACAACTGAAAAAGAATCCCCCTCATCCTCACATACCACTCCACCAATCTCCGGATCGAACACGTCATCCTCTGACACTTCCGCCATCAGCAATCCGACCTCACCATCAAAGACATTTTTCCCTCCCCACCCTTGCTTGCCTTCCGGAGAGACCAGTCTCTCCGTGACTCCCTTGTCCGCTCCACACTGCCCTCCAACCCCACTACTCCCAGCACCTTCCCCTGCAACCAAAGGAAGTGCTACACTTGCCTCCACACCTCCTCCCTCTTTTCCCCCCCCCCCCCATCCCAGGCCCCAAGAAGACTTTCTACATCGAGCAGATGTTCACCTTCACATCTGCCAATGTGGTATACTGCATCCCCTCTACCCGTTGTGGCCTCCTCTACATTGCGGAAACCAAGCGGAGGCTTGGGGACTGCTTTGCAGAACACCTACGCTCAGTTTCCAAGAAACAACTGCATCTCCCAGTCACGAACCATTTCAACTCCCCATCCCATTCCTCAGATGACATGTCCATCCTGGGCCACCTGCAGTGCCACAATGATGCCACCCAAGGGTTGCAGGAACAGCAACACATATTCTGCCTGGGAACCCTGCAGCCCAATGGTGTCCATGTGGATTTCAGAAGCCTCAATCTCCCCTCCCCCAACTGCATCCCAAAACTAGCCCAGCTTGTCCCTCCCTCCCTAACCTGTTCTTCCTCTCTCCTATCGCCTCCTCCCACCTCAAGCTGCACCCCTATTTCCTGCTTACTAACTTCATCCCACCCCCTTGACCTGTCTGTCCTCCCTGGACTGACCTATCACCTCCCTACCTCCCCACCTCTCCTCATCTTTACCTGCTCCATGCCCGCCTCTTTAACTTGTCTGTCTCCTCTCCAAATATCTTTTCTCTCCATCTTTGATCTGTCTCCCCCTCTCTCCCTATTTCGTTCAGAATCCTCTTCCCCTCCCCCATTTCTGATGAAGTGTCCAGGCCCAAAACGTCAGCTTTCCTGCTCCGAAGATGCTCCTTGGCCTGCTGTGTTCATCCAGCTCCACACCTTGTTATCTTGGATTCTCCAGCATCTGCAGTTCCTATTATCTCTTATCCAAGAGAAATGTTTGTTTCTTATGGATTTTTTTTCCCAGACTGTTGGATCATAGCAGCTCACACTGCTCTTACTCACTTCTGTGCTCCCTGATCACCTTTGTCGGTGTCTAATCTCTTCAGTCTCTAATGATGGATAGATTTGATCTCTGTAGTATTTTACTGTAATTTCCTTGTACCTTTTTTGTAAATAAATTTTCCACTGCTGCCCACCCCCTGACCATGTGCTGCTCTCTTACCAGATTAATTTTTGAATGGTATCTTTCACAGTCAGGAAATATTTTCCCAGAAAGAGAGTGTATTTTTCTTCCATTTCAGACCACCAAATTCTACAGCGTTTTTATCTGTGTCATTCATTTTGCACTTCTGCAGCATTTACTGTGTGTTTCTCCTTCCACAGATACCAGCGATCGTTGCCAAAGCCCTGTCACCTGTGGAGAAGGTGATGTTTAACTTTCGTGTGCTACTGCAGTTTGTATGATAAAGGTGCTCTCACAATGCTCCATTTGAGAAGTTACAGATCATTCATCTAGCGATACTGAAGAGCTACTGAAGAGCTAATGGTGTATGTCCAAATCAACAAACTATTTGTATTTTTATCATGTTTTATAATTTCACAAAAATATTATCAACAAACTTTTGACGTAAGGCCATATTAGGTCAGGTGACCAAAAAGTTACCAAATCTACAGGTTTTCCTGACTCTCTCAAGGAAAGCAAACCTAAGAGGTTTATCAGGGGAATTCCAGATCACGTTTTCTGGCAACTTTAGAAACAGCCTCCAATAGTGAAGGGATGATTAAACGCATTGTTGGAGTCTGGAACTAAATGAGTTATCGAAGTCTTGAAGGTTGTTTGGTGCAGGGAGATAGGGCTCATCACAGCCAGGAATTAAATCACGGGTGAGAATTTTAAATTGTTGCTTATAAATAGGAGCCTTTGTGGTTCAGGGAGCACAGTAGTGATGGTGAACAGGTCTTGGTACAAATGAACTTGTGTGCAGCAGAATTTTAGGTATTCTTGAGATTGCAGGGATGTTGAATGTGGGAGGCCAACTGGCAGTGAATTTGGGTAGTTAAGTCTAGAGATAACACAGGAATAGATGAGAGGTTCAGCAGATGAGCTGAAACTAAGGTGTCACTGTCAGTCATTGTCACTGAAGTGGAAATAAGTGGTTTTTGTGCAGGGCTCTGCTGTTTACCCTCACCTCACCTCAGGAATTCAGCTGTTTGTGAATTTGCGGATCAAGTCTGTAATAAGATCAGGAACCGAGTGCCCACCATGGCCCAAACTGGGTGTCACTGAGCAGGTTACTGCTGAGTAAGTGCTGCTTAATACTGCTGTGACAACACCTTCTATCACTTTACTGATGATAGAGAGTAGATTGCTTGAGGGGAAATTGGTCGGGTTCGATTTTCAATGTTTTTGTGCTGAACAGACCTGGGCAGTTTCCCAAATTGTTAGTAGATGCCAGCGCTGTAGCAGGACTGAAATAGTTTGGCTTGGATGCTAGCAAGCTGTAGAGCACTAGTCAGAGTGTTGCCAGGGCCCATAACCTTTGCACTGTTCATTCATTTCTTTAATATTATGTGAAATGAATCAAATTGGATGAAAACTCACATCTCTGATGTTGGGGACCTCTGGAGAAGGCTGAGTTGGATCATCCAGTTGGCACTTCTGGCTGAAGATTGCTGCAGACTTGTCTTTTGCATGGATAGGTTGGGCTCCTGTGTCGGGTAAAGATGGGGATTTTTGGCATTCTTCCTCCAGTGAGTTGTTTAATTGTCCATCACTGTTCACGACTGGGTGTGGCAGAACTGCAGAGCTTGCATCTGATCTATTGGTTATGGGGTGGCTTAGCTCTAACTCTTGCTGCTTATGCTATTTGGCATGCAGATAGTCCTGTTTGGTTTTACCAGGTTGGCACCTTATTTTTTAGGTATGCCTGGTGCTGCCCTTGGCGTGCCCTCCAATACTCTCCGTTCAACCAGTGTTGGTCCCCTGGATCAATGGCAATGGCTGTCTGTAGGATATGCTGGGCCATGAGGTTACAGATTGTGCTGGAGAAGGTCTGCTACTGTTGCAGTCTCTCTCAAAGCCTCATAGATATCTGGTTTTGAGCTCCTGTGTCTGTTCCAAGTCTGTCCCTTTTAGCCGAAGTTAGTGCCACCCAACGCAATGGGGGGTATTCTCAAGTTTAAGATGAGGCTTTGTCTCCACAGGACTGTGCGGTGGTTGCTGTTAACAATCCTGTCATGGACAGATGCCTCTGCAGCTGGGAAATTGGTGGTGATGAGATCAGCTATATTTTCCCCGTTTGGTGCGTCAGCACCTGCTGCAGTCCCAGCCAAGCAGCTTTGTCCTTCAGGACCCGACCAGCCTGATTGGTAATCCTCCTGCAAACTACTCCTGATGTGGACATTGAGTACATTTAGTGCTATTCACACTCGCAGTGCTTTCTCCAAGTGCTGTTCAACATGATGGAGTTTTTTGTTTCTTAAAATTCCCTCTTGGGATGTGGAAATCGCTGGCTGGACCAGCGTTTATTACCTGGAAGGCAGTTAAGAGTCAAGCACATCACTATGGGTTTGGAGTCACATGTCATCCAGACCAGGTAAGGATGGCACATTTCCGGAAAGGGCATAAGTGAACCAGATGGGTCTTTCCTGATAATTGGCAATGGTTTCATGGTCATCATGAGAATCTTAGTTCCAGATCATTATTTAATTCATGTTTCACCATCTGCCATGGCAGGATGCGAACCCAGGTCCCCAGAATGTTATCTGGGTCTCTGGATTAATAATCTAGCGATAATACTACTGCTGATTTATCAACCAAGGGAGGATGGTACATGGTAATCAGCAGGAGCCATGAGACTTCCAGGCGTCAGAGTCAATGTTGAGTACTCCCAGGTCAAATAATCTGGTCAGAATAGCACTGTGCTGTCACGTCTGCTGGGACAGGGCTTCACTAAGGACAATGATAGTGGTGTGTGTCATTGTTTGCCAGGTATGTTTCCATGAGTCTGACACTGTTCCTTGACTCGTCTTTGAAGCGGCTCTCCAAATTTTGCCACTAGCCCCCAGATATTATTAAGCAGGAGTTTGGGGGGCCGATAGGGCTGATTCTGCAGTTGTCTTTCCTAGTTCCCTGGTAGATGCCAAATGGGCCACCCAGCTTCATTCCTTTGTTGAAACTTTGCAGTGATTTGCAACTGAGTGGCTTGCTGAGGTTGGCAAATTTCTTTCCCCGAAGGACATTAGATTTTTTTTTCACTCTGTCATCAGCAATTGTTGCCATGGCAACCAGTTGATTCTTCCAGTTTTTTTTTATTGAATTCAAATTCCACCATCTGCTGAGATAGGATTTGAACCTGGACTTCTGTTGTACATTTTAACATTCTGGATAAAAGTTAGTCATCAGGTTTGTTCACTCATTTTTAAATATCACTAACACAGGCATTGTTTCTTTGCAAAACACTGTCCATCATCCTGTCTCCTCCATCCTCCGCTCCAACAGCAAGTGAAGGAGACACATGCAGTTTCTATGTCACTAAGATTGAGACAATCCAATCAGCTGCCTCTGCTGCTTCCCTCTCTTCCACAAGCCCACCAAACCAAATTGCTTAGCATGTTGCTCCTCGTTTTAGGCTTAAACTTGCATCTTTGTCCAGTTTCATGTCAAGCCTTATCAGAGCTCATCTTAACACTTTGCCCTATTCTCACTAAACTACAAATATTCCAACTCTTATTTCTCCTCCTCCTCCTCCTCCCTGCCTCTTCCCCCATGCCAATTCACAGATATTGTTACTTGTTCTGTCTGTTTCTCTTTTCCGGTTATGTCCTTCTCACCCATTCTGTTTAAAACCAATGTTCGACCTCACCGTCATTGGAAAATCCCACTCCATCTCTCTTTCCTGTCTGAAATCCATGTCGTAAATGTCCCTCCAGGATCTATCCTTGGCCCATGCTGTTTCTCACCAACATACTTCCAGGAGGTGAGATCTTCCACAAGCACTGTGTTAACTTTCACATGTATTCTACAATGTTCAGATCTAACTCGTCTCCATCACTTTGCTCCACTGTTACTCAGTTATAAAACTGCTTATCATGCTTCCACTACTTGATTAGTTGAAATTTCCTCCAATAACACTTTGTGATAGTAAAACACATTGCCTTCAGTTATTATTACAAATTATTTTTCCTTACTATTGTACTGAATCCATCCCTCTCATTGGGAACTGTCTGAGGCTGAACTGCACCCTTCTCAATAATGCTGTCATATCTGGTCTCAAGATGAACATCTTACCGTACATTTCAATCACAAATGCCAGAAATTTCAATCTCTAAAATGCTCCTTCTCTCCACCTCACTCCAGCTCATTCGCGACTGAAACCCCTTTCCCATGTCTGTGTTGCCTTAAGCTTGACAATTCCAAAAGAGAACCCTCTCTTCTCTGCCTTATCGAGAATCTGCTCCCACGATGAGAAATATTTCCTCAGCATTTATCCTGTCAACTCCCTTGAGAATCCTCTATTTTTAATTAGAACATCTCTCATTCTTCAAAAAAATCTAGTTAGTATATTCCAGACCTGTTTCGTCTTAGCTTAAAACATAATCCCTCCAAACCAATGATCATCTTAGTTCATCTTCTTTGAAATGCCTCCAGTGAAGTTATATACTTGCTCAAATAAGTGGACCAAAAAAGCTGCTCACATTCTTCCAGATGTGGTCTTGCCAGCAAGTTGTACATTTGTCCTAAGACATGTATTCCAAACTCTTCTACTGCAAACACCTTGACATAAGGATAACATCCCATGACCCTTCCCGATTACCTGTTGCAACTGTATGCTCGCTTCATGCTTCCTGCACAATTATTCCTGAATCCCTTTTGTGTTGCAGTTTTCCACAGTTTTTACATTTTTAAATAACACTGTTCTTTGGTCATCTCAAAAATTAGCAACTTCACGTTTTCCCAAATTATACTCCATTTGCCGACTTGTCGCCCATTTATCAATATCTCTCCATAAACTCTAACCCTCATGGAACTTGACTGTTATCCCTTTTTATGAGATCCTTCCTCATTCTTCTCATCTTTTTGTTGGGAGCACTGGGCAACATGACACATACGTAATTGCTGCCTTTTTAAGGGGCGTTTTTTCAAATGACTGGGAGAAGCTTACTGCCCATTTCTCAGAATCGAGACAACTTGTTCATCAAGTTGCATTGGGCCGGAAAAGCTGATGTCTCATTGTGGCAGTGCAGCAGCACAGAAGGAAAGAAAAGGAAGCAAATCCTGCTGCCTGCATCTCACTAAATCTTGGCCATTCTTTGCCTTGTGTCAAACACCTGTTGTTCTGTTCAGTGACATGAAGCCCCAATGTGGAAATTCCTAGAAACCCAAATAGAAATCCCTCGAATCAGCTGCTGACTCCCACAAGGAATAATGTGCAGCAGGAACAATGCACAGTTACCCTCGGCCAGGAGGAGGGGATGTTGTGGATTCCTACTCTGACAGTGATGGATTTTATGAATTTGTGTTACAGGATATTACAAGTGGACTTTCAGGTAGGAAGCTCAATAATTGTAACACCAAACTCTGACAGAATTACTCAATTCAATCAGGACCTGGATATTCGCATTGTGTGTGAGTATTGTGTTCCTGCTCATTCCCATTTGCCATGTAAAATTTCTTTCTTATTACCCCATTCTCTCAATAGATCTTTCCTACGACTTTTAATATATGTCCTGTAGCCCTTTTTTATGGCCAGTTGAGTGTACATTTTGCCGTCCTAATGTTTATCTTTTGTAAACACCTCCTATCAAAGGTCCCCTCAAAATCCTTTGTTACAAGGAGATCAATCTTAGTTTCCCCAAGCACCTGATTACCCAATGACAGTTTGTTTCCTGTGTGTAAGGAACTCATCCGGATTGTGTTGGAACATTTTCCACTTCCCTGCATGAGTACAGCCCCAACAATATTAAAGAAAGGTAACATCCTCCAGATGAAGCAGTGTCAGAGTGGTGTCCCATCCACCACATGCAACATTCCCCTCTACACCACCGAGGCACAGTGGCATCACTATGCCTAAGGTAAAGTCACCATTGTCCTACCTGACCATAGGGCTGGTTTAACCTGAAGATTACTGCACCCCAGGCGAGGAGAGAGATTGAGAGGAAGTCCATCTATTGTAGATGGATATTCTCAATATGTACCAGAAATGTCTAAGTCACACAAAATTATAATAAAAACAGCCCTAACCATGCAACTAAAAACCCTCTCCCTACAAACCATTCTGTTAAATCTCCTCTGCCTCCGATCAGGCACCCTCCCGTCTTTCACAGTGTGTGGGGGATCTTTGGTTTGCACAGACTCAGCTCGTCTCTTTTCCTGTCTGTAATGTCATCATGCTGTGACAATGGCACTGAACCTCACTGTCTGTGAGGGTGGTAGGCACAGAGATCCTCATAGCGTTTAAGATATATATAGATGCACACTTGTGATGCCAATGCAGAGTCTATGGGCCAAGTTCTGGAAAATTAGATTAGAATAGTTAGGTGGTGGTTTTTAACTGGCACAGGCTGGATGGGCCACAAAGACTTTTTCTGTGCTGTAGACCTCCGAGACTCTTCACATAGGAGGATACCCAGCAATATGTCAAGTCATTTCAGAATATGAGATATTAGAACAAATGACTCATGATTGGTCAGTATTTTCGGGAGAAAAGTGAGGTATAGACGTAATGCGGTTTACCTCGAAATTCAGGGGCCTGAAGCCCAGGAAATTGAAAGTACCGCCATCAAGTGGATGTATAAAAATAAGGATTGTATTAGAGGAAAGAAATATCATTCTTGTATCATCCATTTGTGAGGCTGGACGATATTAGAGACAGGAAGGGTTCTGAGACCGGAGAAGATTCCAAAAATAGGGAAAAGTGAGCTTGGATGAGATTACAGAAATGGGGAAGATTGTGAGGCTGGAGGAGACCTCAGACAAAGGGAGGTTTGTGAGGCTGAAGACAATTATAGAGCTAAAGAAGTTTGTGGGCTGGAGGAGATTAGAGATGAGGTGGTTTGTGAGACTGGAGGAATCTGAATAGATGGTGTGAGTTATGTGGCTAGTGGGGGATTCCAACGATAGGCAGGTAGTGAGGCTGGGGAGGGATTCCAGAGATGTGAAGCGTGTTGAGGCTCGATGGTAATGCCTGCAGTAATGCAGGTAGTGAGGCTCGAGGGCATGATCAGGTGGGTAGTGAAGTTTGAGGTATGATTCCTGCAATCGGGAGGGTAGTGAGGCTCCAGGGTGGATTATCATCATAACAACACAGTGGTGTACTTACAGCACATGGAGTGCAGCAGTCATAGAAAGTACCACTTTCTCCAAATCCAATAAAAATGGGCAATCAATATTAGTTTGTGCAGGAAAGACCACATCCCATAAGTCAATTAAAATTATGGTGGGTCTCTGGCTTGGAGAGAGCTAACAGAAGCCGAGATAATTCTCCATTGTAGCAATGTTTGGTAACCGTAGAATACAACATTCAGCTAATTGGCAAATAATGCAGGGTGAAAATGTGAAGATTGTTTGTTTGACTCAGCAAGTTCCCAGGATCTGGAACAGTCTGAATGGTAGCTGGATGCAGATTTAGCAGTTATTCTCAGAAGAGAGTTGGGATTTGACTTTTCAAGGAATGATGGACAAATAGCGGGGGAATTGGGTCAGATTTGCAGCACCTCCCAGAGTGAGAGTGAAGCCTTTGACCGGGTTCCACGTGGTAGACTAATGAGTAAAGTTAGATCACACGAGATTCAGGAAGAGCTCGCTTATTGGAAGCGGAATTGGCTTAGTTGTCGGAGAGAATGTGGTGTTGGGGGATTTTTCAGAGTGGAGTTCTGTGACCAGTGTGTTCCACAGCAATCTGTGCAGGGGCCACTTTTGTTTCTCATTTATATTAATGATTTGGATGCGAATTTAAGGGACAAGATCAGTAAGTTTGCAGACGATACGAGAATTAGTGGTTAGTGAAGGTTATCTAAGATGACAGTGAGATCTTGATCAATTATGTCAATGGGTTGAGAAGTGGAGGATGAAGTTCAATTTGAATAAATGTGAGATATTGTATTTTGGTAAAATGAACAGGGTAGGACCAACAATTGATGGTTGCACCCAGGGTAGAGTTGTGAAACAGAGAAATGCTGAGATTCAGGTACATAATTCTTTGAAGTTTATGTAGACAAGTAGTCAGGGTGGTTAATATGTTGTTTAGCACACTTGCTTTCATTGCTCAGACCTCTGAGTCTCAGAGTTGGGATGTTATGTTGAGGTTGTATAGGACATTGAGGCTTCATTTGAGGTATTGTGTGCAGCTCTGGTTGCCCTGTTACAGGAAGGACATTATTATTGAACTGGAGACAGTTCAGAACAGACTTGCTGGGATGTTGCCAGGATTGGAGAGCTTGATTATCAAATAGACAGACAAAGCTAGGACTTTTCTCACTGGAGTATAATGGGTTAAGGAGTGACCTTAGAGGTTGATAAAATCATGAGGGCACAGATTATGCGAATAGCAAGGGTTTATTCCCAAGGTTGGGTGATTTCAAGACAAGGGGACATGTATGTAAGGTGAGAGGAGAAATACATATTTAAAAAGACATGGATTTTTTTATTTTTACGAACTTGTCCACGTGTGGAACAAACTCAGAGGAAGTGGCAGATACAGGTACAGTCACATTGTTTAAAAGACACTTGAATAGGGACATAGATAAGAGAGCTTTAGAGGAGTATATGCCAGATGCAGGCAGATGTGATCAGTTTACATATAAAACTTATACATTTCAAAATTCTAAATATGCATTAAATTGAAGTAAGGCCAACTTTGACATTATTGGGCAAGAACTTCCAAAAGATGATCGGGAGAGGTAATATGTAGGTCAAGGAATGCTTGGAAAGTGGGAGGCCCTCAAAACTAAAATAAGGAGAGCCAGGCACATGTTCCTGTTCACGTGAAGGGCAAGGCTGGTAAATGTAGGGGATACTGGCTGACTGGAGAAATTGAGGCTCTGGTCAAGAAAAAGAAGGCAGCACATGTTGGGTACTGACATCAGGATTTGGGTCAATCCTTCAAAGTATAGGGGCAGTAGGAGTATACTTGAGGGAAATCAGGACGGCAAAAAGGAGACATGAGCTATCTTTGGCAAATTGAGTTAAGGGGAATCCCAAGAGATTCTGAAACTTCATTTGGGACAAAAAAACAACAAGGGAAAAAATAGGGGCCCCTTTAAAGATCAACAAGGCTGTCTGTGTGGAACTGCAGGCTGAGATAGTGAATGAGTATTCGCATTAGTATTTACTGCAGAGAAGGATATGGCAGTGAGAGAGCTTGGAATCATAAATAATGAGTCGTGAGAAGTGTCTATATTACAGAGATCTAGGTGCTGGATGTCTTAAAATGCATAAAGGTGGATAGGTTCCTGGCACCTGATCAGGTGTTACCCACAAACTCTGGGAGAAGCTGGGGAAGTAATTGCTGGCCCCTTGCTGAGGTATTTGTATCACTGACACTAGTGAAGTGCCAGAAGGCCGGGTGGCTAATGTGGTGCCATTCTTTAAGGAAAAGCCAGAGGACCATCGACCGTTGAGCCTGATGTCAGTGGTGGGTAAATTGCTGGAGGGGATTCTGAGGGACAGGATTTGCATGTGGTTAGAGAAGCAAAGACTGATTAGGGATGGTAGACATGGCTTTGTGAGTAGGAAATCTTGTCTCACTAACTTGATTGAGTTTTTTGAAGAAGTGACAAAGAAGATTGAAGAAGGCAAAGCAGTGGACACTGTCTATTATGGACTTCAGCAAGGCATTCACCAAAGCTCCACATGACAGACTGGTTAGCAAGATTAGATCAAATGGAACCCAGGGAGAGTTAGCTATTTGAAACAAAATTGGCTTGAAGGTAGGAAACAGGATCATGGTGGGGGGCGGGGAGCGGGTTCAGTCTGGAAGACTATGAACAGCAGTGTGCTGCAAGGATTGGTGCTGGGTCCACTGCTTTTTTTATCATTGATGCAAATCATGTGGAATGAATATTGGAGGAATGGTTAGTAAGTTTGCAGATGACACTAAAATTATTGTTGTTGTAGTAGACAGCAAAGGAGTTTACTTCCCAAGTACAATGGGAACGTAATCAATGGGTTGATGGGCCAAGGAGTGATAGAAATACACTTAGTTCAGATAAATGTGAGCGATTTGCATTATGGCAATGACAAATCAGGGCAGGACTTAAACAGTTACTGATGAGGCCCTCGGGGCTGTTATGCAACAGAGACTCCTTGGGGTGCAGGTGCACAGTTCCTTGAAGGTGGATTGCAGGTACAGAAGGTAGTGAAGATGATATTTGCTGTGCTGGCATTTATTGGTCAGTGCATTGAGTGTAGGAGTTGGGAGGTCATGTTATAGGCTGAACAAGACATTGATTATGCTGCTTTTGGAATATTGTGTTCAGTTCTGGTCTCCCTGCTATAGGAATGATGCTGTTAAACTTGGCAGGGTGCAGAAAAGATTTATAAGGATGTTGCAGGAGGTGGAAGTTTTGAGATGTAGGGAGAGGTTGAATATGCTGGGGCTATTTTACCTGGAGCATTGAAGGCTGAGGGGTGACCTTATTAGAGGTTAATAAAATTATGGTGGGTGTAGGGTGAATGGCCAAGATTGTTTTCCCAGGTTAGGGAAGAACTAACCTGAATTAGAGACTAGAACTAATAACATTGGCTTAAGCTGAGAGGGAAAGTCTTTAAAAGGGAGCCAAAAGAACTGCAGATGCTGTAAATCTGAAAAGAAAACAAAGTTGCTGGAAAAGCTCAGCAGGTTTGGCAGCATCTGTGGAGGAGAGAAGAGTTTCGGGTTCTGAGGAAGGGTCACCGGTCCCGAAATGTTAACTTTTTTCCCCCTCCTCCACAGATGCCACCAGGCTTGCTGAGCTTTTCCAGCAAATTTCCTTTTTTTAAAGGGAAAGTGGGTGGTGCCTGTGCAGAATGAGGTGCCAGAGGAAGCTGGTACAGTTACAACATTTAAAAGGTATGTGAATAGGAAGCGTGTAGCAGAATATAGGTCAAATGCTTGCAAATGGGATTAGATTAATTTGGGATATCTGGTCAGCGTGGACAACTGGGACCAAAGGGATTGTTTTGTGCTGTACAACGCTGATGAAGCATTTTTTTTGTTTTCATTTCAGATTTCCACAATTTTACTTCTGCACTGCTCTTACTCTTTCAGAGGGATTGAAAGGTGGAGTTACAGATCTATACAATGACTGTCCTTCCTCGCTGGCTCTCCCAATTCTCTCTTTTGGTAGTTTGATGCAAACACTGACTGGATCCCTTACCTGGAGGATATTTATGAATGAATTTGTTCTAATGGTGATCCAGCATATTCCCCAAGTGTTGCTGCACACATGTCCAGAGAATTTCTCAGTTTCACAATCTGTGTCCTTCTGGTTTCTTACTTACTTTCTCTTTGAAAGTATAGTCTGCAGTTGGAGAATTTAAACAGGCCCACATCCAGGTCTGACGGTCACTTTGTTTATCACAACCCAATTTTCTCAGGATTTTGAACATTGAAGGAAAAAGCAGCACTCACATTGGGGAGAAATGCACATGGTGTGTGTGTTGAAGAGTCTGTGAAGATTCATCTGAAATGTCCAAACACCAGTGCAGTGACACTGGGAGACAGTGTGGAAATGTGCAGATTGCAGGAAGGAATTTCTTCATCCATCCCAGCTAGAAACTGACCACCAGAGTCACACTGGAGAGAGACCATTGACCTGTTCTGCGTGAGGGAAAGGCTTTGCTGACTCGAATTCCCCGCTGATACACCAGCGAGTTCACTCTGGGGAGAGACCTTTCATGAGCTCTGTGTGGGAAGGGATTCATTGTCATCCAAACTGTTAACACACCAGCGAGTTCGCAGACAACCACAGTTGAAGAACATTGCTGTCACTCTCACTATCAAATAAACCATGGTGTTGGGCTGTTTGTACAGATGTTACCGATACCTGCTCAATTAAAGGTGCTGGTATTGTGAATAAAATGTCACACTAACAGTTGTGTAAGGTAGAGCTTGGAAATAGTCACGTTGTCACAACACATCGACACATTCACACTGACTAAAGCCTATCCACCTGCATGATATGTGAAAAGGGATTTCCTGGTACATTCCTGGTTCCTGGTTAATGACCAGCAAATTTCTGAATAAGTTGATTGGTTTGAATATAGCTAACAGTAGAATCAAAAATAGTATCAGTGATAATGGGAACTGCAGATGCTGGAGAATCCAAGATAACAAAAAGTGTGGAGCTGGATGAACACAGCAGGCCAAGCAGCATCTCAGGAGCACAAAAGCTGACTTTTCGGGCCTAGAGAAGGGTCAAGGCCTGAAACGTCAGCTTTTGTGCTCCTGAGATGCTGCTTGGCCTGCTGTGTTCATCCAGCTCCACACTTTGTTATAGTCGATTCAAAAACCGTGTGTTTTGGGCTTGTTTCTGGAGATCATAGAATCCCTCCACTGTGGGAGCAGACCACTTAGCCCATCAAGTCCGCACTGACCTGACGAAGATTGTCTTACCCAGACACTGTCTGCGTGAGTTTCCTCCAGATGCTCTGGTTTCCTCCCACAGTCCAAAAATGTGCAAATTATGTAGATTCACTATGCTAAATTGCCCATAGTATCTTGTGTGCAAAATGCAGGGATAGGGTAGGGTGTGAGACTGGTTGGGATGCTCTTTGCAGGGTTGATATTGACTGAATGGCCATCTTCCACACTGTAGGAATTCTGTGATGATCTCGATGGCCCTTTATTTGTTAGATAGGTCTGCACACCTTTACAATGACAGATTCTGTTGCTCTCCCACAGACATTTGTTTATTGGAAACAATGTAATCTTTCAGTTTGTGGATAAAAATCAAAGGAATGTTTTAAATCCAAACATAGGATTGGGTTGAGTCATGTCCTATAATCCCTGATTTGCATTTTCCCCGTCGGCTATGAAACCTGGTGACCGCTGTGATTCTGCCTGGGAGCATTGCAGTCTCTTCAGCTCTTTACCTGGTGTCCATAGCAGTGATGGATCTCATGACGGAAACATAAACCAAAACATTGTGTGATTTCTAGTACATATTTTCTATTTAGTCTTCTGTCCATCACTTCCCTAGAGGCTGAGATACTGGTCTGGGGACCTAGGTGTGAATCCATCTGGAAATAAGAATGTGATGATGACTGTCAATCCATTGTCTTTGTTGGAAAAACCCATCTGTTCACCGATGGCCTACAGGGAAGGAAACTGCCATTCTTATCCAGTGATGTGATCATCCCATGAATGAATTTTTAAAAAAAATTAAAAACTCCTGCAAATACGTTAAACTGTCTTAATTTATTTGACAGCTGACAGTTCAAACTGCTTGATGGTCACTTTCTCTTTTGAGCAAGTTGTGGCCATTTCATAGTTGAAACCATAGTTATTCTCGTACAAACAGTGCATGCTCTGACATGCCACTTATGAACCAGACATCCACGTTGACCATATCCTGATGCTGTGTACCACGAAAGCAAAATTCTTCACCATCTTATCTACTTGTGTTGCAATTTCAGAGAGCTATGGACTTGAACCTCCCAAACTCCCGAACACTTTTTGAGAATTTCATCAAACTGACCTCCAATGGCAGGAATGGACAGGGTCAGCTTGGATTGATGATCATAATTCAGGCTCAACAAATCTGCTGGAGCATTTTGAAGATGTAACTGGTGACCATCTGCTGACTCGCCCTTGACTGACTGCTGGTAATAACAGTGATAAGCTGCATGGCTTATGCCTGCAGTAAACAGCCAGGCAAGACAGGAGCACTGTGAGACATTAGGTTCTAGTTGAGACATCAAAGTGCTAAAATGCCAGGGAAAGGCAGAGATATTGTGGCAGGCCCTAAGCAGAACATGCCTCAGGTGCTGAAAAGCATGTAGAGTTCTGACAGCAAGAATGTACTTTGTGGACAGGCAATTCTGCATCTTGATGTAACATTTTTATTTCACTCTGGCTCATTTTGCTAGATCTGCAAATATCTATTGGTCTGGCTAATTTGAGAATTGGCTTTCGGTGTAATATGCCACCTGACTTGGTCATTCGCAGTTGTGTTCCACATCAGTGAGTCAGTAATCTGATGAAACTCACAGGCCTCGACTTGAGAAAAATGAAGCAGTCACATGCACACCTGTTTGATTGGTTGCTCTTGCACTCACTTGAAAAACGTGCGTTGTATACACCATATCCTTTCCTGGCTCACAGTGTTCCCAAAATCTCTCGTTCAATACATCCAAGTCATCAACATCAAATTCAAAACTAGTGAACACTTTGATAGCATTTTTTTCTGAAATGCTATTTGTAGTGAGGTAGTGTTGGCAGGTGATTTTCTTTTACTTCTGATGTCATGTGTGAATATTCAGGGAGGGTGTTGGTGGGAAGGTGCAGCATGTACCAGGGATGAGGTGATAACTTTCAGAGCAAGTGCTGAACATGCAGAAAAGGAGAGATTAACGTTTACCTTGAAACAAGCATATTTAGAGAAAGTTGGGTGAAAGTACTGAGAGAAAGCATTTTAGTGGCACGGTGGCTCAGTGGTTCGCACTGCTGCCTCACAGCACTCGGACCCGGGTTCGATTCCAGCCTTGGGTGACTGCCTGTGTGGAGTTTGCACGTTTTCCACATGTCTGTGTGAGTTTCCTCCCACAGTCCAAAGATGTGCAGGTTAGTTGGATTGGCTGTGCTAAATTGCCTGTTGTATTCAGGGAGGGGTACATTAGGAAGGTTATAGTTCTGGCTGGGATGCTGTGAGGTATGGTGTGGACTTGTTGGGCTGAAGGGCCTGTTTCCACACTGTAGGAATTCCATGATTACGGTTCCAGAGCATTGAGCATATCCCAGCATTCTTCAAGGATTGTAGGAACTTCAAATGCTGGAGAATCTGAGATAACAAGGTGTTTACACCTCGGATTTCTCAAGTTTTGATCAGTCCGCTTTTAAAATTGGTTTAATAAGACTGCACCATTCCTGGGAACACTGCAATACCACAATAATGCATGGAGAAAGCTCATATTCCAACTCCCTGCTCCAAAAATCAGTTTAATATAGGGTCCCTAGGTAAAGGACATATAAGATATTACAGCTGAGAGAAACAAATGCTTTTTCAGCAGTGTCCTCTCCACATTGAAACCCAGGCCACGGTTCCACACATGTGATAGCCACTAACTCTGAACACTTGATATAACACACACTTGATCCTATTTTCCATCAGCCTGACTGTGTGCAAAGACTTGTAAATCACTGCTTACAGTTTTTACTGTTGTTCCCAAACTCCTGGACTTCTTAACCAGGGCAAACAAGTCAGTTTGCACCAGTGCTTTTTCATCACTTTTCTAGAAAAAAATCTTCGTAGTGAATGTAGGTCATCGGAAATGTACCAATCAGATGAGGTAGGGCGGAGCTGACGTCACCAACAAGCCTCATCAGCCAGCTCCATGACCAGCAGCGGGTCAGTGAGATTGCAGCAACAATCGGTGCAGAACCGCACACTCAGAGAATGTCCCAGCACAGAGGAAGGTGCTTCAGCCTGTCACTCTCTGCATCAGCTGTCTGTGTGGGTAACTTCACCAGTCCCACCCACCATGCTCTTCCCGATGCCCTGTAAATCTGTCATCATTCAACTCTCTCCTGAGGGCCATGAATGATTCTGCTTCCAGCACCCTCTCAGGCAGTGTACAGCCGGCAGGAAGGAACCACTCGCTGAAAATGGTGGATCTACCTCCCTTGATAAATGTGACTCTTTGTTACAAAAAAAAAGGCGAATCACCATCCCCTGCCCTCCAAACCCATCCCACCCCGTCTGTTTCTTTGGAATGTGTAACTGTCTGCAGTGTCAATGTGCCTGCAGTTGCTAAAAGGGTCTGATTTTTGTGCCGTTCTATTCTGTGCACTAAGCAAACTGAACTGTTAGCAATGCGTAAAAATGCCTGCCTCTTCCCAAATCAAATCAAATACTTGAAACAAATTCTAATTCTGATCAAGTAATATCCCTGTCAGGAAGTACTGGGTCACAGTTACAAAACAGAATTTCTTAGACTAATCCATCTGACCTGGAATATATGAAATCTGGTCCCCAAACCACTCCAACATCCCTAACGTCACTCCCCGCCCTTCATGGAAATGAGCAGCGTGATGCTGGATATTAAGTTCAGTACATTGAATAAGTCACAAATGGTTTGGCTTCGACTCCAAACATTCCAATTACAATCTGGTAATTTAGAATTGTAAATTAAGATCCAAGAGCTGTAGAGATATAAAGGATGGAAACAGACTGATTGCTGCAACTTGTCTATTCGAACCAGATATCCTAAGTTATTTTAGTCCCATTTGCCAACATTTGGCCCCTATCCCTCTGTCGCCTTCCTATTCATTTACCAATCCTGATGCTGTTTAAGAGCTGTGATTGTACCACCTCCTCCATACATGCAGCATTCTCTACGTGGAAAACTGTCCCTCAGGTCCCTTTTAAACCCTTCGCCTCTCAACTTAAACCCATGCTCTCAGGTTTGGATTCCTTTCCTTGAGGAAAAGATATTGACAATTCACCCCATCCAAGCCTCTCATGATTTTACAAACCTCTGTAAGGTCACGCCTCAGCCTATAACGTTCCAGGGAATCAGCTCCGGCCTATTCAGCCACCTCTTCCTGTAGCTCAAACCATTCAATCCAAGCACCACTCTTGTAAATGTTTTTTTTTCTGAAAACTTTCAGTTAAACAACTTCCCTGTAGCAGGAATATTATAACTGAGTGCAGTATTCGAAAAGTGGCAATGTTCTGTACACATGCATTATAACGTCCAAACTCCGATACTCAGTACATTGATCAATAAAAGCAAGCATGCCAAATGCCTTCTTCCCCACCCTGTCTTAACTGTGACTCCGCTTTCAAGGAACTATGCATCTGCACCCCAATGTCTTTGTTTGGTGACACTCCCCAAGACCTTACCATTAACTTATAAGTCCTGCCCTAGTTTGCCTTACCAAATCGCATCACATCACATTTATCTGAACTCGATCAGAGACTCCTTGGCCCATTGGCCCATCTGATCAAGGTCCCGTTGTACTCTGAGATAACATTCTTCACTATCCACAACAACATGAATTTTGGGGCCATCTGCAAACTTACTAACCATCCCTTCTGTGCTTCCATCTAAATCATTTATATAAAGTTATGGATAAGCAGTGTCCCAGCACTGATTCTTGTGACACACCACAGGTCACAGGTCTCCAGTCCGAAATATAACACTCTACCGTCACTCTGTGCATCCTGCCTTCAAGCCAGTCTTGGATCCAAATCACTAGCTTCCACTGGATTCCATGTGATCTAACCAGTCTACCATGAGGAACCTTTTCAAACACCTTTCCGAAGTGCATCCAAACAATGTTTACCCTCTCTGCTTTCATCAATCTTCTTTGTCACCTCTGCAAAATCCTCATGTTAGTGGGATATGATTTACATCACACCAACACCAGAGTCAGATGACTGAGAACAGTATGTGAAGCAAAATGTGTACATGAGATAACAAAGTGTGGAGCTGGATGAACACAGCAGGCCAAACAGTCCACAGTCAGCAGCCCCAGAGGAGACAGCCACGCTGAGCCCTGCCGAATTTTCACCATCCCCCCAGACCTCCCACTGACTGAGGTCAAACGGTTAGTCCTCAGTAAGGGGATTACCTTTGTCCTCATTCACCCACACATCCATGAATGGCAGTCACGTTAGGACATTGAGCAGTTTTTCTGCCGCCTTTGCCTCTCCAGCTATCTTCTCCTCGATCCATCTTTGATCCGCCTCTCCCTCGCTACCTATTTATATCAGAACCCTCTCCCCATTCCGCTTTTCTGATGAAGGGTCTAAGCCCGAAACGTCAGCTTTTGTGCTCCTAAGATGATGCTTCGCCTTCTGTGTTCATCCAGCTCCACACTTTGTTATCTCAGATTCTCCAGCATCTGCAGTTCCTATTATCTCTGATACAAAATGTGTACATTACTGGTTAAAAATACTGAAATAATTTCATTGTCTTCAACGTTAAAATCAAATGCTGGAGTCTGCAGCTCAAAAGATATCAGAACCACTGGGGTCAGAAGAAACCCACAGTTCATGAAATGCCCAGGATTCAGGGTGATGTCACTGAGCAATTGCCCGTGTGTGACAACATCACCCACTTGAACACAGAGCATTCGGGTCTGCACAAACAGGTGGTGTGCACAAAGGATGTGAGGGTCTGTGGAGTGATTGAAAGGAGATGGATCAGAATGATTCAGGAACTGAGGGATATTAGTTGTAAGGTCAGGTTGGAGAAACTGAAGATGTTCTGCACAAAGCAAAGGAGACTGATGATCTTTGACAAAGATGTCTCGGTCTATGATACTCCCAAACATCCCAGATGTCCTCTTTTTTCAAAAACCGCAACTTCCCCTCCACAGTGATCAAAAATACCCTCGACCATGTCTCCCGCATTTCCCGCAACTCATCCCTCACACCCATATTCGCAATAATAACCAAAACTGAATACCCATCGTCCTCACATACCACATGACCAACCTCCAAATCCAACGCATCATCCTCCGCCATTTCCGCCATCTGCAATCCGACCCCACCACCAAAGACATTTTTCTGTTCCTACCCTTATCTGCTTTCCGGAAGGACCACTCTCTCTGTGACTCCCTTGTCCGGTCCACACTGCCCTCCAGCCCCACCACCCCCGGCATGTTTCCCTGCAACCGAAGCAAGTGCCATGCCTGCCCCTATATCTCCCCCTTCACCCCCATCCCAGGCCCAAGGAAGACTTTTCACATCAAACAGATGTTCAACTGCACATCTGTCAATGTTATGTACTGTATCCGCTATTCCCGTTGTGGCCTCCTCTACATCGGGAAAACCAAACGGAGGCTTGGCGAATGCTTTGCGGAACGCCTATGCTCTGTTCGCAACAAACAACTACACCTCCCAGTCGCGAACCATTTCAATTTCCACCCCCCCCCAACTCCTCGGATGGCATGTCCATCCTGGGCCTCCTGCATTGCCACAA
This sequence comes from Stegostoma tigrinum, assembly GCF_030684315.1. Taxonomy (NCBI): domain Eukaryota; kingdom Metazoa; phylum Chordata; class Chondrichthyes; order Orectolobiformes; family Stegostomatidae; genus Stegostoma; species Stegostoma tigrinum. The sequence continues at coordinate 48,732 of NW_026728407.1, forward strand.
TGATGCCACCCGAAAGATGCAGAAACAGCATCTCATATTTCACTTGGGAACCCTGCAGCCCAACGGTAGCAATGTGGATTTCACAAGCTTCAAAATCTTCCCTCCCTCAACCACATGCCAAAACCAGCCCAGCTAGTCCCTGCCTCCCCAACTATTCCTCCCATCTCAAGCCCCTTCCCCATCCCCTATCCACTATCCTCACCCAACACCCTGCCGACCCATCCATCCTCCCTGGACTGACCTATCTCCCCTTAACTCCACACCTACAGTCACCTTCACTGGTTCTAACCCCAACTCTTTGACCTGTCTGTCTCCTTTCACCCTATCTTCTCCTTTATCCATCTTCTATCCGCCTCCCTGTCTCCCTATTTATTTCAGAATCCCCTTCCCCTCACCCATTTTTGAATCAGGGTCCCGACCTGAAACGTCAAAATTTCCTGCTCCCCTGAATCTGCTTGGCCTGCTGTGTTCCTCCAGCTTCACACTGTGTTATCTCGCATGTTTGGAGACTGCTTTGTGGAGCACCTACACTCCCTCCTCACTGACCAACCCCCGTCAAATCTCCCCACCTAGCACACCTTTATGCTTCATCCCCAACTCCTTGACCTGTCCATCCTCTCTCCACCTATCTGCTCCACTATCTACCTTCTATCACTGCCTCCCCCCTCTCTATTTCAGAGCTCTGTTCCCCTACTTTTTTTCTGAAGACGGGTCCAGACCTGAAACATCAGCTTTCCTGCTCCTTTGATGCTGCCTGGCCTGCTGCGTTCATCCAACTCCACAGCTTGTTATCTCAGCCTTCAGCATCAGCAGTTCCTGCTGTCCCCATCACCATTTATGACTGGCTGTAGCAGGATAGTTGGTCTGTTGATCTTGCAATCATTCCACCCTGTCTGTAATGTCTCAGTTCTGCTGTTTGTAATGCAAGCAGTTGAATGCAGTAGCTATAACGGGTTGGCATCAGTTTCAGGTACACATGGTTCTGACCCCGGCATGTTTGCCCGCACTCGTCACTGAGCCATTGATCAGCTTCATGGGAATCATAGACTGAGGGATTATCCGGGACAAAGAGTCACAGATTCTGGTGGAATACAATTCTGCTGCTGCTGCTGCTGCTGCTGTGGTTTACGTCACCACATGGATGCCCAGTTTTGAGCTGCAATAAGTGTATTGTCATGTTCCCCAGTTCAGACTGAGTCCCCATTGCCCTTGTATGCAGTGACCTACTCTATTTTCTGATGTGGTAACACTTCCATTTTAATATTCACATTCTTCTGACAGTCTCTTCATGGTGTCATGTCTCCAATTTGTCACATTGCTCAAAACCCTTTAACATATTCATCTGAACCTTTTCATTTCCAGTAGGGACATCTTTGGGTGGCACAGTGGCTCAGTGGTTAACACTGCTGCCTCACAGCCCCTGTGATGTCGGCTCAATTCTACCCTCAGATGACTGTCTGTGTGGTGTTTGCATATTCTCTGGTGTTTGCGTGGGTTTCCTCCAGGTGGTCCACTTTCCACCCACAGACCTAAGCTGTGCAGGCGAGGTGAATTGGCCATGCTAAATTGCCCATTGTGTGGATTAGGTGAGTAATAGGGGCCGGGTCTGGATGGGGTGCTCTGAGGGTCGGTGTGGACTTGTTAGGCTGGTGGGCTTGTTTCCACTCTGTTGGAAGGTTTTTAAAGTGAATGTTTCTCTCCCTGACCATGATTAAGAGCTCTGTAGTGTCAGTGATGCCAGCGTTATGTCGTTTGGAACCAATGCATTTGTGCACCTTGCGCTGTCACTCACTTCTCAGTGTTTGGGGATCCATGTTGGACAGGGCGTTTGAGCAACTTTGACACACGATTTTGGGATTTATTCAAAAACACAATTTGCTGAAAAACTCAGCAGGTCTGGCAGCGTCTATAGAGTGAAAGCAAAGTTAAGCTGTTGGATCCAGTGATGCCTTTTCAAAGCTCCCAGTTTCTCCAGCAATTTTTCATTTTTCAGATTTCCAGCACGCATGGTTCTTTGTTTTGCTGAAAATCCAATCAGTGCTGATTCATTTCTGGAGAAACTTAGCAGGTCTAGATGCATCTTTGGAGACAGAGAAACAGAGTTAAGGCTTTAAGTCCAGCGAGGCCCTTCTTCAGAACTGAACAGGTTCAGAAAATGGCCTTTTTAATACCTTACCAGAGGTGGAGGAGGGCTAACAGAAAACAGAGGGTGTTGGGATGCGGTGCAAAATACAAATGGGCTTTTAATTGTGTTGAAAGAGAAGCAGATGTACAATGAGAGTAAATAAAGTTGTGAATGGGGGAGATGGGTTCCCTCCACTGAATGCAATGTTAACAAGACACAAACAAGACAAGGTCACATCGTCTGTGCCATATTGTGTTCATCATATCTCCAATAATAACCCTGAATGTGTTGAGCATATGTGAACAATCTTATATGTCTACACACATACGCTGATTAAACAGTGTATATAAAATCATTTCTCCTCCGTTCCGTTGCAACCTATCGTGTTTTTTTCACCTTGTCAGTCGCCATTCCTTCAGCCAAATTTATTCTGTCTCTTTCTCTGCATTTTATTTTATTCCATCTATGAAGAAGAAATTGCCTAATGGGCGATATCATGTTAGTCCTGTCCAGTCTGCACAGCCACTGTCCCCTCTTCCTTACTGTTCCTTAATCACTCACATAGATATTGTCTCTGACCCTTTCCTCCCAATAAGCAAAGCTATTGGAAATGTAATGTTTAGTTTTGGGCTCAGGCTAAAAAATTGGTCAGGAAAGGCTGTATAAACTGCAAAAAATTTGTTTGCAACTTTAGAAGCAAATTATTGAAAATATTGTGTTAAGGATAAAATGTTCATTTATTAGTGCAGTGAGAGGAAAGTTCAGCAAAACCCACATTTCCTGCCTTTCTCCAGGTTGTCGTGGCCAGAGACAGTGTTTGGATTGGCAGTTGTTGTGGTGGAGGAGACTTCGGTGAAATAACAACCTCTCATTTGGCTCTGAGGAAAATGGTTACATACGTCATCACATGTGGATAACACGGCAGAATCATCGAGCCTGTGCAGAGAAAGTATCAACTTTCTCCTCTGTCTCTATCATTGTGAGATGAATTGGAGATGGGCATTGAGTCCAACAGTAGGCAATGTCACCCAAACCAGGTATTGTTGTTACATTAAAAGTGTCAGAGTGGAAGGGGTTAACTGGAGCTGTTTGTTCAGTGACTTGAATTAATGTCAGTCTCCATGGATACTAACTGTGTCACTGGAGGGTTTTCCTCTTCTATTAATAAGGGGTTTCTCCCAATGCGTTATCCCACAGTATCTGTGGCTGTGGCATATTCAACACAATTGGGATCAGCAGCTCCAGAGAGAGGGAGAGATCAGAATCTGTGAACAGCAGATTGGGATGTTCCAAATTATGGATCAGAATCTCAGAACCACAGCCGGGAATGTGACAACAATGTATAAGAAACTGAGAGGAATAGATTGGAATGTTCCAACAATGGACAGGGGTTTATCCTCTGGCCTTTACTATCTTTCTCTCAATTGGGCGCCTTTAACATTGTCGATAGAAGCTGTACTGATGGTTATTCAAGCGGGTTACTATCCCATCCTCGCTATTGTTGGTGTTCCCGGTAAGTCTCTCTATCTCTGTCCATTCATTTATTCTGTAAGCCTTTGTGACCAGCGACTCAATTTCTGAGCTCTGTAGTTGGCAAAGAAGGAAACTATTGTATTCACTTTCAGTTACAAACTCAATTCTTATTCGAGGGTTTTTTTCACCTTCACTTACAAACCCCCGAGGAAGAATAAAAGTGTTCATAACCACCATTGGCCCATTTTGTCCTGAGCTGATTTATATCACAGTATTCCCTTTATCACCAATAATATTCCCAGTCTTCACTTCTGCCTCAGTGCTGTTTATGAATAAATCATAATCTGCTCCTTTCCAGTCGCATTTCTCTTCTGGCCACACTTGCAGTTACTAAAATTTTGATTGTGTACTTATTCTTATCTCTACCTCGAACTATGTCAGTTGCAAAGTGTGAGGGCAGTTTGATTCTAAAATGAGGAGGTTACAGCTTTGTGTCAATGGTTTCAGCATAACCCGTCGATGGCCATCAAATGACAGTTTCCTTGAACTGTTTAGATTCTAGAACTTTCCAAGTAGCAGTGGTGCCATGTCCATCATCTCCTAAGTGCAGTGCTCTGATGTGTTCACTTGTTGACAGAGGCCATCTCTCTTCACCCCAACCCCCACTGACCCACTGCTGAGTGAATACATTAATTCTGTTTCCACAGAATAAGATATAGGAAATCTTCCAGAAATTCTACAGGACAGTGACTGTGAAAATGAGAAACTGTGGGAGATTAGAATTAATAAAGAGGAATTGCTCAAAACTAATTGAACTGAAGTTTGGTACTTTGCTCTGGTATGTCCCAGAGAATACATGGAGGTGGGGAAAAAGCTTGTGAAGGAGTTACAGGGTCAGACAGCTCTTCAGCCCAACCAGTCCATGTCAAACATAATCCCAAACTATCCTAGTCCCATCTGCCTGGGCTTGGCCCATATCTCTCCAACTGTTTCCTGTTCATGAACTTGTCCAAATGTCATTTGAAACTTGTAACTACGAGAAAGAATTATTGATTACCATTCAAAATTCTTCAGATTCTGGAATTGCCAGTTGGAAGTAACTGTTGTAACGCACATAAAAAAAACTGGACTGAGAGGGAAATCAAAATAAAAATACATTTTGGACAACTTGGTATCTGTTATGAGGAAAATATGGAACCTTTTTTGAGGGCTTTAAAAACTAGACACTTGGGAAATCATGATATGACTTGGCAGAGTCAACTTAGATTCAGGAAATGGAAGTTATATTTGGTAAACCTGTGCAGTTTATGTTAATTGAAACATCCAAAAATTTCAGATGTGTGTCCAAATTATCCCCGGAAATGTCTTCCATTGCTAGTCCACCATCTTCCCTAAGATTCTATTCCTATTAACTCTAGCCAGTTCCTTCCTCATGATGTTTTTTTTAGTTTCATTACTCAATTGTCATCATGTCACATCCAAATGCAAACAATACATTTAAACTGAAAGAGGGAGCTTTGAGAGATAAAACATGGAGAAAGATTGGAGTATTCATTAACTTTATTTATGTCATGTATGTATGAGATAGAGAGAAAGAGAGAGAGAGAATATGGGTGATGAGATGTAAAAATAGAGAAAACTAGATTATCGACTGAAGTTGATGTACTTTCCTATTTGTTTTGGCAATTCCTGTGTGTTGTGATCCTTTGCCCAGTGCATGTACGACTGAGTAATATGTATATAACAGTTGAAGCATCCACACATGAGAACCAGTGGGAGTGGTGTATTTGAATTTACAGAATAATTTTGATATGGTTGCACAGAGGTGAGTGAATAAAATTAGAGTTGAGAGGTAAGGTGGAATATACTACATGGATTGAGAATTGTTTAGTTGAGACATTACAGAGAATGGAGCCCTTTTCCAGGCTGAATGCTGCTACATTTAGGGTATCACATGAATCAGTGTTTGGACCACAGTAATTTAAAAGGCATACAAACAATTTGAATGTGGCCAGCAACAGCATACATCTCATTTTGTAATGATTAGATGATGTGAGGTTGGGATGTGTTGTGGTCACGAAAGGGCCTGTATGTCCTTGATCATAGGTCACCAAAATTAGTACATGCAGGGGTATCAGTCATGAGGGAAGTAAATGGTATGTTGTCCTTCATTGTAAGATGATTCATGTACATGAATAGAACCATATGTCTGCACATGTACAGCCTTGATGAAAGAGTATTTATGGGCACTGTGCACAGGCTTGATCTCTTTTGTAATGAAAGAACTCCTTGCCACAGACACGGTACAAATGGTCATCACCAGTCTAATCCCTGAGATGATGGTACCATGAGGAGCGAGTGAAGAAAGTGAGTGTTTAATATGTTGTGCTGTGAGAGAATCAGAGATTACTGCATTAAAATTACAAAGTTGGTGATGAACTCTTATATCCACAAAAGAAATTGATAGGGTGAGAAATCCCATACGTGACCCATGTAAATACATGTGGATTTTACATGTAAAATGACATAGAGCCCCACAGTGATTCAGAGAGAAGCGCAGGCTCTGAATGAACTCTCCCCACATTAATCTGTGACCCTACACTGAACGCCATGTTGTTCACAATCCTGACAGCAGCCATAATACCCTCTTTGTGACATTACCCAGACCAACCAGATTCTGATCTCCATAGAGAACGCAAGCATGTCTTTTCAGAGGATGCCACTTGTGATTTTGCACAAAGCATTAGGCTTCCCACCACACAACTGTAAAGCTGCATTAAAGTACTGCATGTGTACCATGAACAATGGAGGCACGTTGAACAGCGTGAAGCAGACTATCTGTACAGCCTAGCTCCATTTGCTTGTCATGTTACCTCAGTCTGTTTTCATGTAAGTGACTGTAGGGTCTCAATGGCCTTTTCCTTTCAATATGTAGGGGCTCAAGGGGCTGTAGAGCAGGGCCAAATGCTGAATTGATCCACCCTGGGTTCCTAAGGAACAGTTGGATGTGTGAACTCATGTGACATTGCTGTAACTGTGAGAGATTATTTTATTTTGGTTTCTTTTAAGAGAAGGATTGAACGAGAGGCACAAAGCTGTCTAGTTAAGACCATTGAGTAAACAGTCTTGAGAGGCTTTGGGTTTTTGTTTTAATGCAGCCTGAATGAGTGTGACGAGCTCGCACGGATCAGAATTTCTGAGTTTTGCTTTTCAGTTGCATCAGAAGCTACTGGTGTCTCAATGGAGTTGGAAGCTTCAGTGAATGTCTCCTGGCTGCAGAATTTTCTTTGGATGATTGGTTCCTCATCCTGAATTGGAGAACTGCATGTGAGAACCTGTGAATGAATTTTATTTCTTACCAAAGTGTCTGTTTATGGGCTGTTACTATGCTGGAACAGCTAATTAGTAATATTTGCTGTAGCTATTATACTATTAGGTTATCCACCAGAGCGAGGTTATTCTAAGTTCCTCTTTTTTGGTTCTACTTTGACTACAGTGTTTAAATAAATCATGTTTTGTTTAACATCTGTCAACTATTTCATTAACGTATCTCTGAATAAATGTCAACAGAAAGGCACCACAGACCTCTGGGGAAGAGATTTCCCACTCCAAATGCCCTTTTAGAATTTCTTCTCGTCCACCTGATGGAATCAGAAAGTCACACAACGCAGAAACTGATTATTTTCCCCCACTGACTTGATATGTAATCTGATCTATTCCCATTTGCAAATATTTGGTCCATATCCCCCTCAACTTTTCCTATTCATGTACCAATCCAGATACTTTTTTAGCTGTGTAATTGCACACACCTTCACCACTTCTGACAGCACTTTCTGATCACACATCTCTCTCTGCGTGAAAACTTTGCCCTAAGTTCCCTTCTAGGTCGTTCCCCTCTCATATTCAACCTTAGCACTTTAATTTTGGCCTCCCCTCTCCTGGGAAACAGACCTTGGTTATTCAGACTATTCATGTCCCTCATGATCTTATAAACATCTGTCATGTCACCCTTCAGCCTCCAGCACTCCAGGGGAAAACACTTCAAACTGTTCAGCCTCTCCTGACAGTTCAAACCCTCCTGTCCTTGAACATCCTTGTAAATCTGTTTTTTCTGTGCCTCTCAAGGTTAACAATATCCTTCCTTTAGCAGAGCCAACCGATATGTGCACAGTATTCTTAAAGTGGCCTCATCAATGTCCTGTACAGGAGCAACATGCCATCCCAACCCCTATACCCAATGCTCTGACTGATTAGGGCAGTCATGACAAATGTGTCCTTCCCTACCCTGTCTCACATGCTACTCCACATTCAAGGAACTATGTGTGTGCACTAAAGGTCTCTTTATTCAGCAACAGTCCCCAGGGCCCCAGCATTGACTGTATAATGATAGAAAGCAGTGAACTCAGAGCTGATACTTGCGGCACACCGCTGGTCACTGGTCTCCAGTCTGTGAAACAATCCTCTGCATTCAAGCCAATTTTGAATTCAATTGGCTAGCTACTCGTCTGGATCCCACGTGAGCCACCATTACTAATCTGTTTACAATTCCGAACGTTACCGAACACCTTCCTGAAGCCCATATAGAAAATGTCTACCACACAGCCTTCATCAACCTTCTTTATCACCTCTTCAAAATAATCAAGTTAGTGAGACACGATTTTCACTGCACAAAGCCATGCTTACTATCCCTAATCAATACTTACTTTTCCAACTGCTTGTAAACCCTATCCCTCAGAATCCCCTCCAACAACTTACCCAGTACTCATGTCAGCCTCTCTGGTCTATGGTTCCCTGGCTTGGCTGGTCACTGTTTCCTTTTCCAGTCCCACTCCTCCACTGGTCACAGCAAATTTTATATGTAACCAGGTTGGTGATGTGGCCGATGATATAGGGCTCAGACTGCGTCAGGGTCGGTGTAAGGAGCAAGTCAGGCAGTTTTCTTTAATCTGCGAAAACAACATATTTATGATCAAAACAAATTTACTCAAACTATGATGGAATGAAGAATGACATATGCACTTCACAAACACACACACACACACACACGTATATTTGATGACAAGCTGAAATATTAATTTGAAAGAACTTTGTCCATGTAACAGTTGAACTCATGATAAAAGGAAGAATGTGAGAGATTGTCCCAACTATTATTCTGCTTCCAAAATTTATTCTGCTCGCACAGGTTGTTGGCAATGGGATTATTTCCTGGAACTATTAGATTTGGCTGAATTCCCTTTGCTACAGGCAGTGGGAGATTCCAATTAATCCTCGTCATGAGTCCTCCATGAGTGGTAAAGATGATTGGTGCGTTTTCAGCTCTCATACATTGATGCGATGAGGAACAAGGAAATAGAGAGGGAGCGATAGGCTGTTGCCTTTCAGGCAGGTTACTTTTTCCCCTCTGAGTTGAATCGCACAATAACGCTAGCCAACCCCCAAACTGGAACGTGTGAGGTCTCCTTGAACATTGTCTCCATTATATGCTTACATCACATTCGCTGCTCCATGTAGTTGTATCATTGCTGCTGTAATACACAGAGCAACATATGACTGCACTCGTTTTAAAGGTATGTTTATATGTGCCTGCATAATTTAAAAATATCATGTTTAAAATATGTTTAATACATATATAATTTGTGTTAACAAGAATGTGTCTTATTCCTAAAGAAATACAAAAATTACTGGAAAAGCTCAGCAGCCTGGCGGCATCCATGAAGAGAAATGAGAATTAATGTTTTGGGTTCAGTGGTCCTTCCTCAGAACCTGTTTTATTTTTAAAATTATTTCCCCAGTTTTATTCTCCCATACAAGAGGAAATATCAGTCAGGTCTTCACCATTTACACTCACCTCAAGCTCTTACATAGTCAAGAACATTTCTCGTTCTCAGGCCTAAACTGTTAATCCTCCAGGAACTGAATGCCTTCATCGCAGGACGGTATATACAAGTTAGCCAGGAAGGAGCTGAAGGAAGGGCTTAGGAGAGCTCTAATGGGGCATGAGAAACGTTTGGTGGATAGCATCAAGGAAAACCCCAAGGCTTTTTTACACGTATGTGCAGAACAAGAGAATGAACAGAGAAAGGGTAGGGCCAATCAAGAATTGTAAAGGGAATTTGTGCACAGATCCTAAAGAGATAGGAGGGGTCCTTAATGAATACTTTTCTTCAGTATTCACACCTGAGAGGGACCTCGTTGTAGAGGAGGACGTTGTGAAATAGGTAGGCTAGAGGGGGTGGATGTTAGTAAAGAAGATGTACTACGAATTCTGAGGAAGTTGAAGGTAGATACGTCATCCAGCCCTGATGGGATTTATCCAAGGATTCTGTGGGAAGTGAAGGACAAGATCGCAGGGCCTGTGGCGATGATCTTTTCATCCTCACTCTCCACGGTTATATTGCTGGAAGATTGGAAAGAGGCAGACATCATTCCTTTGTTCAAAAAAGGCAACAGGAATAACCCCAGAAATTATAGTACGCTCAGTCTTACTTCAGTGCTGGGCAAATTATTGGAAAGGGCTCTGAGAGATAGAATTTATGATCACTTGGACAGGCACAGTATGATTCGTGATGTGCAGCATGGATTTGTAATGGTTAGATCATTCCTCACAAAACTTATTGAATTCTTTGAAGAGGTGACCAAACACGTGGATGAAGGTGGAGCAGTGGATGTGGTATATGCGGATTTGACCCAGGCCTTTGATAAGGTTCCCCAGGGTAGGCTCATGCAGAAGGTAAGGAGACATGGGATATGGGGAAATGTGGCAGATTGGCTGACCCTTCTAGGACAAACGGTGGTAGTGGACGGGAAATATTCAACATGGTGCTCTGTTACGAGTGGTGTACCACAAGGATCTGTTCAGGGTCCTCTTCTATTTGTGATTTTTGTAAATGATTTGGATGAACGAGTGGAATGATGGATTAGTAAGTTTGTGGATGATATAAAGGTGGGTAACTGTGGACTGTGTGGACGGCTGCTCTAGGTTACAAAGCGACATTGATAGAATGCAGAGTTCGGCTGAGAAGTGGTAAATGGAGTTTAACCCTAAAACGTGTGAGGTGATTCATTTCTGAAGGACAAACTTGAAAGCAGAATACAGGGTTAACGGAAAGATTCTTGGCAGTGCAGACGAGCAGAGGTTCATGCTCAAAGTTCCCTGAAAGCAGGTGGATAGAGTTGTTAAGGAGGCTTATGGTATTTTAGCTTTCATTAATAGAGGGATTGAGTTCAAGAGCCGTGAAGTTATGCTCGAGCTGTACCAAAGCTTGGTTCAGCCACATCTGGAGTATTGTGTTCAATTCTGATCACCTCATTACAGGAAAGATCTGGAAGCATTGTAAAAGGTGCAGAGGAAATTTTCCAGGATGTTGCCTGGAATGGAGGGAAGCTCTTCTGAGGAAAGGTTGAGAGATCTAGGGCTTTCCTCTCTAGAATGACAAAGGATGAGAGGTGACTTGATAGAAGTGTACAAAACGATCAGAGGTATAGATAGAGTGGAGAGCCAGAGACTTTTCCTGGGGTGGAGGTAGCTTTAATGAGGGGACAAATTTTTAATGTGAGTGGAAGTAGATATAGTGGAGACGTCAGAGGTAGGTTCTTTACTCAGAGAGTGGTAGAGGTGTGGAATGCATTGCCGGAGAGGGTAGTGGAGTCAGCCTCATTAGGGACATTTAAGTGGCGATGAGGCATGTAACAATGTGATAGTATAAGGTAGAGGTGGAGGTTAGATAGACCTTAGGTTTAGGGTAAAGGTCTGGCACAACATTGTGGGCCTAAGACCCGGAACTGTGCTGTACTGTTCTGTTCTATATAGAGACCCATCTTTGAAAAGTTTCAAAGGCCATCGTTCTTTTTTATTAGTTTAGGGCATGATACCTACAGACAGTGCATTGGGTAGAATCTCAGCAATGTCCTGTAGAAATGCAGGGAAATATGCCTAAGATCATACCCAGCACCCTTTGCAGGAAACAGCACCATTCCATTTCCTTTCCAAATCACTTGTGACATCTTCAGATTAACTTTATCTGATTTATGTACCAGGACCCACAACTCCCTCTTTCACACGCAAGCTCTGTGTTCTCCCTCCAGTTAAATAATTTACCGCCGTTTTACCCTTTCCCCAAAACACAAACTTCCCATAACCCACACTGTACTGTTTTATTTGCAATGCTGAAAGTTTGCTCATTATCATCCCCTGTCTACAGCCCGTTATAGATGCTCCGCCTCCACTTGACATCTTATTGAATGACTGTCCTGGTGTACTAGCAAATTGAGCTCCAATCTTGTCAGACCTTCGTCCAAATCGTTAACCTAGATTGTGAACTGGTGATGACCTCACACATCCCCGAGGAATTCCAGTCATTGCAGCTTTCCAAACTGAAAATAAATAATTATCTCTACTCTGCATTTCCTGTTAGCAAACCAGGGCTCGCTGTGTAGCAGCCGAGAAAGGTTGCAGGGCCTCTACTGCAGTGTTTAACTGGTAGACGAGGTGTATTTGAGCTCAGCAACACACCATTAGGGCTATTTGTTGTCGGATCATCATGTAGAGGTTGTGCTGTCAATGATTCCGATTCTTGAGTGTTTAAAGAACAAGCACAGAACATAGACTGACATTTGAGTAGAATGCTACACGGTCAAGAATGCTGTCTTTCAGATGCAGCAATAAATCTTGTCTGCACTCTCAGTCAGGTGCTCAATTTTCCCCGGACACATATTGAGGAAGAGGGAAGATTTCCTATCAGTCTGGTTAACATTCGCCCCTTTACAAACACCACAAATACAGATAATCTTAATAATTAATTTCATTTCTGGCTGTAGGTGCTGTGTGAAAAATTTGCCACAATAAAATAGAACAAAGTCTTTGATGAGTGACCTTACAGACGTTTGCAAAGTCATAAGGGGCACAGATGTAAACAGCCAAAGTCTTTTCCCCGGGATGGGGGAGTCCAAAACGAGGGGGCCCAGCTTTAAGAGGAGAGAGGGGAAATCTTTAAAAGGGACTTATGGGGCAACATTTTCATGCAGAGGGTGGTGTGTTTATGGCATGAGCTGCCAGAGGAAGTGGTGGAGGCTTTTACAATTACAACATTTAAAATTATCAGGATGGGTATATGTTTTGGAACAGTTTAAAGATGTATGAACCAAATGCTGCCAAAGGGGCCTGGATTTCTTTGGGATATCTGTACGGCATGGACGAGTTGGACCAAACAGTCTGTTTGGATGCTGTATATCTTGATGTCTCTCTGAATCCATGTTTGAGTGCTCCATTCGTGTAACTCCTGAGAGGGAAAGAATGATCCCCTATCTCATTATAACTTTCTTTCCCCCTGCAACAGCTTTGAGGGCTGGAGTGAGAGAACAACACACAGGATAGGAACTGCAGTTGGCCGTTCAGACCCTCGAGCCTGCTGCTCAATTTAGAAAGCTCATGGCTGATCTGTTTGTGGCTGAACACCTCTTTCCTGTTTACTCCCAATAATCGACCCTCTTGTCCATTAAAGGTCGGTTGAGCTCTGCCTTGAATATCTTCACTAACCCAGTCTTCACTGTTCCCCGAGGATGAGAACACCACAGACAACACAATATTAAAGAGAAAGATAAATTCTTATCTCAATCTTAATCGGGAGAACCCTTAAAGTGGGTTACATCACAGCAAGTTACCTCCTCTTTAAAGAGCAGAACACTTGGGAGCAGATGTAGGCCATTCATCCCCTCAAACCTATTCCATATTCCAATTGACTCTGTTCAGTAAAGTGTTTATCAATCTCAGCCATCACTGTTCTCTTGGGAAAACATTTCCGATACCTTCAGACCAGACAGCATAAGACGTTGGAGCAGAATTAGCCATATGGCCATCAAGTCTGCACTGCTGTTTGATTATGCTTGACAGGTTTCTCAAAAAAATAGTTATCTCGCTTTCTCACCATAACCCTTCATCTGCTTATTAATTGAAGGGCATCTGTCTCTCTCTTAAAGACATGGCTGTGTGTGTGTGTGTGTGTGTGTGTGTGTGTGTGTGTGTGTGTGTGTGTGTGTGTGTGTGTGTGTGTGTGTGTGTGTGTTCTGCTTTATGGCAGGAGACAGGGTGTTCATGGAGGATTGTCCTTCAGACTGGAAGCCTGTGATTAGCGGTGATCCACAGGGATTGGTGTTGGATTTGCATCTGTTTTTCATTTAAATAAATGATTTAGATGAAAATTATAGAAGGTATGGTTAGCAAGTTTATGGATGACAGTGAGACTATTTGAGCCGTAGACAGGGAAGGTTATCCAAGATTACAAAGAGATCCTGATCATGTGGATGAATGAATCATAAAAATGTACAGTATGGGAACAAATCATTTGGCCCAACATGTCCATGCTGACCAGATATCCGAAATTAATCTTGTCCCATTTCCCAGTGTTTGGCCTATATTCCTCTGAACCCTTCCAATGTATATAACCATCCACGTACCTTTAAAATGGTGTTTTCACAAGCCTCCAGCATGTCATCTGGCATTCATTCTTATGTTTCTTAAATCTTTCCCCTTGCAACTTAAACCTGTCCCTTCTAATGTTTGACTCCCCATACTCTGGGAAAAAAACCCTGACTATTCATTCTATCCATGCCCTTCATGATTTTATAAACATATATAAGGTGCACATTTTGCTCCAATCAACACGAATGGCTGTGCTTTCTGTTATCCCGGGGCTGAATTCTGAAATTCAACACTGATACCGCTTCCTTCTCCATCAAGTCACATTTCTGGAAAAAGTTTAACCAACTTTTTCAGACATTTTATGAAAAACATCTGTGGGATTTGATTCGAGACCTTTGGGCCCAAAGGTGGAGACATTACCACCACACTGCGATGGCCCCTGAATCTGCAACCTTACTCTCCTGTATATTTGCTCATCAACCTGTTCTGACAGGCTGTGACACACCTCTGCGACTGGCAGGAGTTGGATCCAGAACTTCTGGCCCAGAGCTAGTGACATTGCCACAGGTTCAAGGATGGAAATCGAATCCAGAGCTCTGGCACAGAGGCATTTTATCCATTACACAAGACCTAAGTCATGCCCAGATTTTGAGTCACATTTTGCCTGCCAACTGAGTTTGAGTTTATCAAATTCTGGTTAACTTTACTGAAGTACACAGGGAAGATTTTTCAGTGTTGACCAAATGCAAGGTACTTGCCTCAACTATAGCATGTTGGGTGCATGTGCTGTGCCATTTAGATAAACTAATAACATCTTGAATTGCTTGGCTGTGATTTCCAACCTTAATGGTTATTATCTGAAACCCTCCCTCGACTGACACCTTCTCTCCCTCCTCCTGGAAACCACCCCAAGGCGTCTTACTCTCCCTGACCTCTTAATTTCCAACTGCCATTGAGACATCAAACACCTCAACCTCTCCAGCCTCTCACCCACTCCAACCTCTCCCCCACAGAGCATGCAGCCCTTTGCTCCCTCCGCTCCAAGTTTGACCTCGGTATAAAACACACGGACAAGGGAGGTGCAGTTGTAATATGGTGCACTGACCTCTCCATCGCCGACGCCAGGACCAGCTCTCTGAAATCTCCTCCTACCATCCCCAGGATCATGACCCCACCCCGACCACCAAAACATCATCCCCAAGACCATCCAAAACCTCATCACTTCAGGTGGCCTCCCACCCACAGCCTCCAACTTCATCATTCCCCAACCCCACACCACCCGCTTCTATCTCCTTCCCAAAATCCACAA